>NW_020664420.1:45084713-45146518 GCF_002925995.2 Terrapene triunguis | reverse complement strand
CAAGGAATTTTTTCGGTGCGGGCTCTTTGGGAGAGGAGGGTTAGGCATGGATGCCTAGATGTGGAATAGTGCATTGATGTGGTTTATCACATCGCAGTAATCAGCTTCGGTAATCTCCTCGAAGGTCTCATCCAGAACATGTGCAATGCGCTTGCGCAGGTTTATCAGGAGAGCCACCGTGGTCCTTGTCCCAGTCAGGCTAACGTGTCTGCGCCACTGTGCCGTGGGGGGCGGGGGGACCATTGCTGCACACAGGCAAGCTGCATATGGGCCAGAGCGGAAGCCGCATTGCAGCTGTCAGTGTGGACAGACTGCAGCACTTTCCCTACTCAGCTGCACAAAGTCAGGTTTAACTCACAGCGCTGTACATCTGCAAGTGTAGCCAAGGCCTATGTCTTCACTGAAAAAGCTGCAGCTGCACCACTGTAGCGCTTCAGTGTAGACACTCACTTCAGCAACAGGAGTGGCTCTTCTATCACTGTAGTTAATCCACCTCCCTGAGAGGTGGGTAGCTAGGTCAACAGAAGAATTATTCCCTCAACCTAGTGCTGTCTACACAGGGTGCTAGGTTGGCTTAATTATCTACTCAAGAGCATGGATTCTTCATACCCATGAGCAATGTAGTTGGGTCAACCTAACTTTTTAGTGTAGACTTGGCCTTAGACAAATACTGAATGCTTTGAAAATCACACTCTTTGGCTGTGGATAGCTATGTTGGTCAGAGGTGTGATCCCTTAATACATAAGAATGGCCATACTGGGTCAGACCAATGATCCATCTAGCCCAGTATCCTGTCTTCCGAGAGTGGCCAATGCCAGGTGCCCCAGAGGGAATGAACAGAACACGTAATCATCAAATGATTCATCCCCTGTTGCCCATTCCCAGCTTTTGGCAAACAGAGTCTAGGGACATCATTCCTGATCATCTTGGTTAATAGCCATTGATGGACCTATCGTTCATGAACGATATCTAGTTCTTTTTTTAACCCTGTTATATTCTTGGCCTTTACAGTTCCATGGGTTGACTGGAGTTCCACAGGAATTGCATAGATGCAATGGTAGAAGTCCCTAAGGTAGATACAGCTATGCAACCAAAGCTGTGATTTTGCTGGTGTACCTTGTTTTGTTTGTGGCGGATGGTTTTACTACCCCAGTACAAAGCACAACCACACTAGGAGTACTTTGCCTGTGCATTATACCAGTATACTTACACCAGTTAAGGAATCCTCATGTAGACATAGCCTCATTCTAAATTTCCTTTCCCTACTTTGTTAAATTACTATCCAGATATTAGACTTTATCCTAGACACTCCTCTTCCTGAACATCAATATAGAAAAGGCACACAGCAATTTCACCGAGTTCTGCTTTTTAAAAACAAAA
This sequence comes from Terrapene triunguis, assembly GCF_002925995.2. Taxonomy (NCBI): domain Eukaryota; kingdom Metazoa; phylum Chordata; order Testudines; family Emydidae; genus Terrapene; species Terrapene triunguis. Next base: position 45,145,138 of record NW_020664420.1, on the reverse strand, counting down.
CAAAAGGAATGTTTACCTAGTGTGACAGCTGTTCTTTTAGTCTCAGCCAAACAAAAATGACATGAAAGTAGGAACATTTGTCCCTGAGACTACTAATTATGTGGTATAAATGAACTTTTATAAAAATGCCTTTAAAGTTACCAGAATATATCCTAAATATATAACTCCTGCACAAATGACCCTTTATTAATTTAGCTGTTTAGCTATATTTTTCTCACCCAAAACAGGGCCAGCTATTTTTCCATATTTATAATTAGATCTAATGCACGCAATATCCATGTAAACAGTCAGACAAATCTGTAATCCTGAAGAGTTCAAAGATACAATACTATCTGTCTGTTTTCCACACTGCAACCAGGTATCTTTTCAGTAAACCAGAAATACACAAAGCAGCTAAAGAAACATTGCGCACACACACAGGACTGTTAGTACATATATAATACAACTGTCCTCCTAAAGGTCATATGGTGTCTTTCAATCATGATGTTAAAGAGCAAATAAAAAGTTGCTTAGCTTCAAATTCCAAGACAGATCAGAAAGCAAGTTCCAGTCAAGGCATTTCACTAAAAACACTTCTCCCAAAGATCTAAGGTAATATCTTGAACAAACCAAATAATCTGTCTTTTTTTTTTTTTTTTCCTTTCTTCAGTGAATGACTCTGTGTATATACTAACAAAATATTCGTCAAATACATTGGGCTGCAACCATAAAGAGACTTATCCTGCAAACCCACAAGGACTTTCCAAGGGACTAAGAGTTGTCTTTAAGTGTATTAAAGATAAACTATAAAAACATAAAATCAATATCCAAGTTGTTAAGTATGTGCTTTATAGTGTGTTAATCCAATAACTAAATGCTTTATTACATTAAAGGATGCACCTGGGGACTCAGCTGAAGTCCATATGAACTGCTGTGTTCCTATCAGCTAAACATATTTGGGAACAGGCAAAAGATAATAGATGGTTGTAACTAATGTTATAGCTTGCATCAGTATGTACTTAGTTAATTTTGAGGCAGAGTGAGGAAACTGTTTCTGAAAGCTAGTGAAACTGCATTATTGATCTTAGAATTTCTCTAAGTTCTTAACAAATATTAACAGAGGGTCCTGTGGCACCTTGAAGACTAACAGAAGTATTGGGAGCATAAGCTTTTGTGGGTAAGAACCTCACTTCTTCAGATGCAAGTGAGGTTCTTACCTACGAAAGCTTATGCTCCCAATACTTCTGTTAGTCTTAAAGGTGCCACAGGACCCTCTGTTGCTTTTTACAGATTCAGACTAACACGGCTACCCCTCTGATACTTAACAAATATTGGTGATTGTTTGGAAATTGGATTTTGAACTCAAATATTCTCTGATAGTAGTCCCTTAAAATAAATTACGGTATTTAGATTAACATTCCTGCTCATAAACTCACTTGCTAGAATATTCTCTTGACATGACTATGAACGGGGGGCAACCAGTGTAGAAATAAATTCAGTATTTTATTTAAGTGAATATTCTCAGATATATTTTGAATTGTTCTCTCATTGCCTTCTGTGAGGCCCAGAACATAGTAACACATGTTTTTCCTCTCTCTCTCTCTCTCTCTCTCTCTCTCTCTCTCTCTCTGGGTTTATCTATATGAACACTAAGTTTGTGGCAGGATGGGATGTAAATCTACCCCACATTAACCTGCCATGCACTAAGTGTGGACCTTGCCGCCGTGCACTAAAAGTTCCCTGGTGCTAGGGTTGCCAACTTTCTAATTGCAGAAAACCGAACACCCTTGCCCCGCCCCTGTCTTGCCCCTTCTCTGAGGCCCCACCTCCCTCCGTTGCTTGCTCTCCCCCACTATTGCTCGCTCACTCATTTTCACTAGGCTGGGGCAGAGGGTTGCGGTGTGGGTGGGGGTGAGGGCTCCGACTGGGGGTGTGGGCTCTGGGATGGGGCCAGGGATGAGGGGTTTAGAGTGCAGGAGAGGGCTCCAGGGTGGGGCTGAGGGGTTCCGAATGTGGGTGGGGGCTCAGGGCTGGGGCAGGGCGTTGGGGTGCGGGAGAGGGTTCTGAGTAGGGTCAGGGTGTGGGAGGGGGTGCAGGCTCTAGGCAGCACTGACTTCAGTTGGTTCCCGAAAAGTGGTGACCTGTTCCTCCGGCTCCTAGGTGGAGGGACTCACTGTCCTAGCCTGCAGGCCCCACCCCCTCAGCTCCCATTGGCCACAGGTCTTGGCCAATGGGAGCTGCGGAGCTGGCGCTCAGAGTGGCTGCCCCTCTGCCTAGGAGCCAGAAAGAGATGCTGGCTGCCAACACAGCTGACAGGGTCCCTGTAGTGGGGCAACTGCCCAACTCCAAGGTAAAAAAGGTTAAAAGCAGCCCTGGAGAGGGCTGTTGCTGGGATAGAGGAGCAGAAGCAGCAAAAATAGGCTGATTGGGGAAGCAGCCACAGGTGTGGCCAGCTCAATTAGGGCCCAGCTGGCCCTGATAAGAGGGCTGGGGCCCAGAAGCTGGAGGAAGAGTCTCTCCAGCCCTGGAGTGAGAAGGGCTAGCTGCCTGAGAGAAAGGTATCTGAACTGAAGCAGTGCTGGGGAATAGGGCAAGGGAGCTCTAGTCTGGTAAACCCCCAGGATGCAGCCCTTGGTGAAGGCATACAAAGGTACTGGGGCAACAGAGGTGCAGCCTGGGAATAGGCAGAGGGAGCTGGTTCTAACCCCTTGCCAATGATGAGTGGCTATTACAGACTGCAGTCTGCCCCAGTGAGCGGGGGCTAGATGACTGGCAGTAGCTACTGAGGCAAGGTGGGCTTAGAGGGTTGGGGGTTCCCCTGGGAGGGGAGACCTAGAGTGTGGGGGTACTGCTGGGGCAGAACCCCGAGGTGAAGAGTGGGAGGGACATGGGACCTAAGGCAGGCAAGACACCGGCCAGAAGGTGGTGCTCCACACACTGGAAAGAGCTAATTCCCAAGACGACCAGCAGGAGGCGCCGCACCAGTGAGTCTTTGCTCTGCTACAGTCCCTTTTCGACCGGGTGTTCTGGTTGAAACCAGACACTTGGCAATCCTACTTTGAGCTACGCTTCTTTTAAACTGACATAGATCAAAGTGCACTAGGGAACTTTTAGTGCATGGCAGCAGGCTCCACATGGATACTTAGGGCTTGTTTACACTTAGCTGCAGCGGTGCAGTTGCAATGCTGCAACTGTAGCACTTCAGTGAAGATGCTAACTATGCTGATGGGAGGGGTTCTCCCATCAGCATAGGTACTCCAACTCCCTAGGAGGCAGTAGCTAGGTTGACAGAAGAATTCTCCCATTGACCTAATACTCTTTACACAAGAGGCTAGTTTAGTTTAACTGAGTTGTTCAGGGGGGTGGATGTTTTACACCTTTCAGTGACCTAGTTATACTGACCTAATTTCCAGCGGACCAGGCCTTAGTGTACAGCATGCAGTGCAGAGAAGATTTACGTGCCAGGCTGCCGCGAACTAGGTGTTCATATAGACACACCCTCACTTTCTGTCTCCTGTGTTCTCCTGGAAAATGTTCAAACACTGAAGAAGTGGTTGGTGCTCACTGCGGTAAAAGCTTTATGCCAGGGTACATTTTTTTTTCCCACCTAAATCCCCTCTCCATTGCTCCTGAAGATTGATCACTCCCGAAAGAATCTCTCTGTTGCTGCCTTCAGATAAGGCAGCATCTTCCATCACAGAAAGGAAACTGAGCACTGTTTGGAAAACTGCTGCCATTTAAAATCAATCACCAAGAGATGGCAAAGGCAGGTATTCTGTGTCTGTGGGAATTGCTGCAGAGTGCAGTTCTTGCTAAATTATATACCAGCATCTACAATTTTATTTTAAAAACTCAAGGGTCAAATGTGAGCTGTTTCCATTTGCAGAAGCAGAGAATTGTGGCCTTTTGTTTCTGGCCTTTGTAGTTACACAGAAAATCCTACAAACATGAAGTGAGTGTACATCAGTGAATGTAGTGCTGCACAGCCAGAAACAATAGCTCTGAGAGATGTGAACTGCCCCATTTAACTCAATGTGTATGTTAGCTCTAAAAGGTGACAACATTGTTAAATATTTCATTGCCGATCATGGTGGCTGGATCGTTCTGCTAATGTGTTTATTCCACAATCCCCAAATGCCTTTCCCTATCTTGCTGCCAAAACCTCCAGTTTTCCCTTTGAAAACTTTTACAATGCAGTTACGTATTATTGGTTCAAATATCTATGCCATTCTAATCTTGTAAATGGAAAGGCCAAGTAAAATTAATTGAATTTAATATCAAAATAAATGACAATATATTAATGTGTTACCCATAACAAAAATGAGTTATCCACTTCTAATATTTAAATCGTTAATGACCTCAGGTCTTGAATTTATCTGGAGCTGCTGTAGAATTTTCTTTCTGCTGCAGGATCTTTGTCACAAAATCTTTGGCCAACTTGCCAAGGAGTATAAAGGGGCCTTAGGTGTAAAATACCTTCTCTCCAAACTTAAACATCAGCTCTGTAATATTTTAGGACCCCACAGCTTAGATCCATGTCCAGAACTCAAAGCAATAGCCAAATGCAATAGTGACATCCATTTTGCAATGTTTTCACTTTTTATTCTTCTTTCTATCCTTACTCTCTTTTTGTCTAGGGGGAGAGGGCAGAGGGGATGTCATGTAATCATTGTATGTCAGAGGGAGAGGAAAAAGAAGCAGATGTCTTTTTTGCTATGAAAAATATGGAGTTATTTGATTACTGACTGAAAGCTCATAACTGTTGTGCCAGGAGGCATGAACCTCATCATGTCAAAAGAACAGCACCTTCATTGTAGTCACTAAATATTTCAGTGGCAATGTTCTGTAAAGGTTTGACTGCTTAGATTGAGCTCTGCTCCCAGACCTCTTCCTTTTTATTGATTACATTAACACTTTTAACATCCCAGCATCATAAATAGTCACGATAGAATGCACATTCAACATTCTTGCATTGAATTGCATTATATTTCTGCACATACAAATCAGCTAAGTCTTTAGCCAAATGGGGTCACAGAGCTTTCTCATCATGTGGCTTGATAACTCAACACAATAGTTATTTTTCCATCCTCCCTAGGCCTTTTTGGATTCTTCGTGACCACCTGAATCTGATATCCTCACATGCCTCAAATTAAAAAAACAAAAAAATCATGCACCACATGGAGAAAAAAATATGTAATACACCTGTGTGCTCAGAACTCTCTCTGCTTTGTAAACTAAAACTATTATACCAAAGGTGATCAGAACATTTTTGACAAACTGAAGTTTATGGCTATTAAAAATTGGGAACTTTGGATATTTTGTCAAAGCAGAAACATTTCACAGATGTATAGGTTTCAACAACATTTTTGGCATGACATTTTTGGGAGTGAAATTCTGATTCTGTTTAGCCTGGTGGTGAGGGCACTGTGTGGGGATGTGGGAGAGCCACTTTCAAGTCCCTGCTATTCCTGAATCAGAGAAAATGTCTGCTCTGAGTGCAGAGGCGATGCGTGGGTGGGCAGGTGTGGTCATGCACCCCTCTCCCCCAGATGCTTTTAGTTGTACCTTTCCAACCCTGACAGGTGGCCACTGAGGTGAGTCAGGGGGGTAGATCTCCCTCCCCAAGCAGCTGGCCAGCCTGACCAAGCCCCGCTAAGGGCCGTGCCCTCCCCCAATGTCCCCTCACAACCCCCTGGGGGGGTATGCCCCACAGTTTGAAAACCTCTGTGGAGCAGTCACAGCCACCGCAGCTTTTGAACAGTTATGTGTTGCCTCTGTCTGACTCACACAGAGCAGGTACTTGAACATGGCTCTCCCACATGATAGACTATTGCCTTAAGCATTAACACACACCCCTACCCCCTAGCATCTAAAGGCTCAGTTTTTGGTCCCAAAACAGACATCTTGACACAATTCCATTTTTGTGAAAACATTTGAAAGGATTTTGGTTTTGTTTCAGTGCCAAACAAAAATGAATTTTGAAACCTCAAAAGTTGCTGCACAACAGAATTGTTATCCACCAGACAGCTTGACATTTTACAGTGCTACACATAGCCAAAGGAAATCTGTAGTATATTTGAGGAAACAGATTACCAGGTTTCAGCAAAAAGCTTTCATTTAATTGTTACATCTATAACTTATTGGTGAGACCAGATTAAATGCCTTACTCAAAGAACTCCAATACTCATGACTCATTCCAGCTATCCTTCTTACTGTTAGTTACCTGCAAGACCACAAGATGGCACTGTGCCGCAGGGGACATAATCAAATACTGATAAGTTAGGGCACTAAAAACTTGACTGAGTAGAATACTGTCCTCCAGTCACTGCCACGTGATCTCTGATAACCCAGTGTAGATTATTCCCTCTTGAAGCTGACAAGAAATACTCTTTCTTGGGTGGTGAGGCTTTCACCCTTTTTAAGAGCTGGTCCTGATGACTTATGATGCATGTACTTTGGCACACTGTGAGGTACATAAATGTCACCAAGTGCCAGGTTGGAAAACTTTTTTCCTGATCTCAGACTCCTACTGCCTAGTTCAGAAGTAGGTTAACTTGGGATCAGAAAAGGAAGATGGCTGCACCCTGGAGAGGGAACTGGGTCCACAAGCCAGAGCAATGACTAAAAATACTGGAGGAAAGTAAATGATGTGAATCCTTCTGTGAGGATCAGAATGGTGTGTGGCAGATGCAATGCAGCCTCATAATGAGGCAAGGGGGAAGACGCTGGAGCCTGAGTGATGGAGACTCATGAATTCACATAATGTTAAGGAGGAGAGTTCAGTGCAGTCTGATTTGTGGAGTCTCGTGGTGGAGGACTGGGGAGAAATGATTAAGATCAGTGATGATTTTTATGTAACTAGAAGGTCAGTTAGGGCTAGAGCCTGACTCTGCTCACAGGGGAAGTAGAACTTTTTAGGAAAACCTCTCAAAGTGCCCAACTCTGTCATCTTTACTCACCTAACCTAAGTGCACTGGTTTCAATGGGACTATTCCAGCTATAAGGTTCTAGTCAAGGCAAGAGCAGCAGAATCAGGCCTAAAATGTTTAGGTCTGGCTCTCCTCTTCTCTCATCAAAGTGTATTTGAATGAAATGTGTATAGTCTCTCAAATATGCCATTGTTTTCACTAAGAAACTCTTAGCACATTTTTTGAGCTACATCTCACCATGCTTCTGTGTGATACGTATTTTCATGTCTCTGGCCCATATCACATGTTGTGTTTTGGAAACCTTAGCATTCTTCTTAGTTAATGAGCAGCTGTTAGAGCAGAGCCATAACTTACTATAAGGCGTCTGTATCAACGTAATGTTTCAGATGTATCGTGTTCACACAAGTCACTCTTAACGGATACGACATTGCCCCTAATTGACTTATACCTCCAGAAGACTCCTTTCTGTCTAACTTTACTGCCATTGATTAGGATGTCTTCATTGATTATCTTTATGGATAAAGAGCAATGCCCAAGTTCTCTGTGTTTCCATATATGCAATTTAAGTGGGGAGAGTGGATAATTTCCTCATAAGCATACTTTTCCTTCCTTCCTCCCAAGACAACCAAATCTTTCTCCTCTACTCAGTTTCCTCTCACCCCCCCACCCCCCGGGTCAACCATTATAATAGTAATAATAATTAATATGTTTTCACCATAGAACTTAGAAGCCTTAGTTCAGGACCCCACTGTACAAACGCAGAACAAAAAGATGATCCCTTCCCCAAAGAACTCTGGCCACAACATGCCTCCTAACTCTTATGTTACCTTTAATAAGAATACACAAAATACCCCAAATCAGGGTGGGATTGGGCCACATTACCTTGTGTGAACCTTATCCCAGATTTCAGAAAAGATCCTGAAGTTCAGTTGCTACTGCTCAGACAGACTTTCCATTACTCCCAGGAATTTTCTCAGAAGTCTCCTTTCTCCACACTTACCTCAAATGTCATCAAAGACCTCTTTGGTGACAGTAGGATCATATGAGACACAAGGTGGGGTAATATCTTTTATTGAGAGAGACAAACTAACCAACAGAAGTTGATCCATTAAAAGATATTACCTCACCCACCTTGTCTCTCCAATATCCTGTGACTGACACACCTACAACTACACTGCAGGGAACCTAAGGTCAGACATACCCAACAACTCCATAATTATTTGGCATGGTACCTTGTGTGGCAGTGAGCTGCATTAGGAGCACCCAGACTAAAGGTGACTTGCTGCAAAACCAACAATATTGGTAATATTGAATTTCTTACATAGATTCAGAAAACAGTACAAGTCTGTATCCTCTTCTCTCAGGCCAGGTCTCTGGTACAAACTTTTATCAGTATAACTATGTTGCTCCGGGGTGTAAAAAATCCACACCCCTGAGTGACATAGTTATACTGACCTAACCCCCAGTAGACAGCGCTCTGTCGACGGGACACACTACTGCCCATCGCAAGTGGATTAACTATGCCAACGGGAGAAGCTCTTCCATCGGCGTAGTAGCATCTTCACTAAAGCACGACAGCGGCATAACTACGCTGGTGCAGCGCTGTATGTGAAGACAAGCCTTTAATCTCTCGCAATCCCACCTTCATCAGTTCTTTCCTTCTCTTTCTATCTGAGCAGCTTTTCAGCACATTACTGTGATGCAGCCCTGGCAAACATCCAGAGAATGACACCACTCTACTTCCCTATAATGGCAGGTTGCTTTAGAAACACACCAAAAAAATCTGGCTTAAAAATTTTGGGAGAACAGGTTTGCCCATGACCTTTACAGAACCTGGTTGTCACTTATTCCCTCTGTGGCCTTGGGCTACTCATTTAAACGCAGCCCCCAGTCCTCAGTTTTTCCTGAGCACAATGGAATAGGGAAGCCAGTTGTGGCTTCCTGATTTTAGGGCTGGTCAAGGGCAAATGTGACCCCAACATAGTTTAGATCAGTCTGAGGGCTACTTTAAAACTTATGTCTGACTAGTTACAATTTCAAAGGGCCAGCTGAGAAAGAAAGCAGATGGATATACTCAGCCCCCTGATGTCTCTTATATTTGGAGTTCAGAGGGGTAGGTGTAATGTATACCAGCTGGTGACAACCCAGGATGGGGAAACCTTCAGCTAAGGAAATCCAGCTGCTTTCTAGCTCCTCTACACGACCAGAGCGGTGCAAATTTCCTGACCAGGGTTCAGAACTGAGCCTTCTGTCTCTCTCTTCCATTTGCAAAACACCGGTATAGCAATACTTATCTTCCAGGGCTGTTGCAAAGATTAGTTAATGTTGCTAAAGTGCCTTAAAAATTTAATGTGCTATATAAATGCTAACTATTGTTGCTTTCCAACCTCTCTCTGGTATTTCTGCTGAAATCACAATTGCAGAAGAAATGTTGACCCTCAGAAAATGTTTGGGTCAAGTAATAGGAAGAAGTGCCTGTCAGTTAATTCTTTTTCCAGACTAGTTCACCTATGCCTATTAGCACTTAGCAATAAAAACTAATTCCGGGCTAGAAGTGAGCAAGTTATCAGTGAAAGCAAAAGAGGAGGATTTTTTTCATAATTAAGTTTTTGGTCCAGTTTTTTTTATTTCCCCCCTTAAATGATTTTTTTAGTAAAATTATATTTAATATGGGTGACAACTGGACAATTTACAGATATATGAAGTCTTTCACAAATTTGGGGCTGGATTTTGATGCCCTTATTAACTGAAAAACATCTTACTCCGTAAGTAGTGCCAATAACTCCAGGGTGACCATTTATTGAGTCAGGTGCTACACAATATGAGGAAGGGCTGCAGAATCTAGTGCACATTAATTCTTTGGTAACAAATAAAGCTCGAGTGAAACTTATTATGCCCAATGTTACTCATCTATCTGAACTGGTGGTCTCAATTATGTTTCTAATGGGGACAACCCCTCCCATGTCACCAGACTTTAATTGGAAAAGACAAATGTTGCATGTGCATAGAGATAAAAATGTCCTCCTATATTTAGCTGACTCTCCAAAAGAGGGCTGATGCAATCTGAAGGAGCCTTATGGGGAAACTTACATTGAGGTTGCTCATGCAGTAGCTGGTCTGCGGAGAGTGTTTCAGTTTCCAGTGCTGCCAATCTTGTACCTTTCACCAGTGCTAAATTAACTCATTTGAAAGAAATAAATACAATTTTACAGATGGTTAACCTGACCATAATGTTGACTATTTCTGTACCTTAGGAGTATTTTGGAAAAAAATAAAAATAAAAAAGACGTGTTCTTTCATTTGGAAAAGTAGCCGTTCTATGGAGAGTAACGTGGCTGTCCTGGAAAGACCTGTCAACTCTGTTTCTGACTATGGGTATAGCTACACTTGCAGCTGTACAGCGCTGTGAGTTAAACCTGTCTTCGTACAGCTGAGTAGGGAAAGCGCTGCAGTCTGTCCACACTGACAGCTGCCAGTGCACTGTCGTGGCCACATCTGCGGCACTTGCAGCGGCATTGGGAGCAGTGCATTATGGGCAGCTATCCTACAGCTATCCCACAGAACACCTCTTCCCATTCTGGCGCCATGGGTTGTGGGAAGGGGGCGGCGGGGGGGCATTCTGGGTCCTGTCCCAACGCCCCGTGATGCATCGCTTCGCATCCCAGCAATCCCTGTGTTTCCGTCCACATTTGGCGCCATCTTTCAACGGTTTCTGTGCAGCGCGATCTGTGTTCCATTTCGGTCTGCGGGAAATGGAGCCCGAACTGCTGAGGAGTATGCTGACGAGTCTTGCCAGCACATCACGTTTGGCAGTTGAGCTATTCCTTAAGATCCAAAGTGACAGTGAGAGCTCCGAGGATGATAGCGAGTCGCGTAATGCATATGACATGAAATTGCTTGTGGCATTCACGGACATGCTCAGCACCGTGGAATGCTGCTTTTGGGCTCGGGAAAGAAGCACTGAGTGGTGGAAGGGAAGGGTGAAAGATTCAGTCAGGCATGGACCTCTGATGTTCAACACCTGGAGGCTGAATTTGCACAGCCAGAGAGCAGGGCTATTAGAGGGGCCCAGCACGGGGCTGCAACGATTAGGGATGCCTTGAGGGAGCAATTTGAGGCTGAAAACCAGCAGTAATGTCTGGTGCCCTGCACGGGAGTGAAGTGCAGTGGTTACAAGTCAGTAGGAATCTGTGTTTGCTAAGCTGATTTGCAGTGCCTGTTTCTTTCCTGGGCTAAGGTATCTTTTAAGGTATCTTTTACTTTATACAATAATAAAGAATGTTTTCAAAGCCAAAAAAATCCATTTATTGAAAAGAAAATTCATTTATTGAAAGAAACACAACTGTTTGGGAATCAGAAAGGGCAAGGGGGTGGAGTGGGGAACGGTACAATCATAGATTTGCATATGTCCTGCCTGGAGTGCTGTGCAATGAGTGCTGCACTTCAGGATGGCTATACTGCATGGTGATGGGGGTTGAGTGCAGAGGGTAAGGGTCGTAGTTCTCAGGGCTGGTTGGTGAAGATACAGGTGTTGGAGGCAGCTGGTGGCGGAAAGAACCCGGATGTTGGGGAAAGTGGGTTGGAGATGACATGGGGGCACAAGGGAAAGAGTTTTGGGACAAGGGCTGCAGGGGGGGGCGGGCACGGGAGTGCTCCACCTGCATGGCTACGAGCGCCTGGATAGAGTCCACTTGGCACTCTATGATGCTTATCAGCCGATCCGTGCTTTGCTTCCAGTGCGCTGCATTTTCCTTGCGGATCCTGCTTTCGCTCTCCCTCCACTCCTGTGCTTTTTGATTCTCTGTAAGAGATTGATGCATCACTTCATGCAGCATGTCTTCTTTGCTTTTTTACAATCTCTTCCGGAGTTTTTGCAGTCTCTCAGCCGGTGATAACACGGACGGCTGAGATCTCAAGGTTGCGTCTGTAAAGGCAAAATGCAACACTTAACAGAGGCAGCATTGTTTATACCAGACAGAGTAATGATTCCCCCGCACTTAAGGAGGGCACACACAGTCTACACAATAGCATAATTTTCCCATCCCAAAGAGAGCGCACATAACCCACGGGCGCCCTAAAATGGTGAGTAAGGGGGACTGATTGTTTCAGGACTGTACTGTCCTCTGGGTTTCTGTGCCTTGGGGAGAGCCAACAGCTGCAGGGGGCACCTACACTGAACACTGTCCCAACATTTTCCACAGGAGTTTATCCTGGAAGATATATCGCTGCTGAGGGTGACCTGGGAAGCAAGGGAGGGTCTTCTACTGCAATGCGGTTTCCGCCCTGGCCCATACACAGCTTGCCTGTGTGCAGCAATGGTCCCGCCACCCCTCGCGGCACAGTGGCGCGGACACGTTAGCCTGACTGGGACAAGGACCATGGTGGCTCTCCCAATAAACCTGTGCAAGCGCATTGCCCACATTCTGGATGAAACTTTCGAAGAGATTACCGAGGCCGATTACCGCGATGTGATAGACCACATTAATGCGCTATTCTGCATCTAGGCATGCATGCAGCCCTAACCGTCCTCTCTCAAAGAGCCCGCACTGAAAAAATTCCTTCCCGAAAAAAAGAAAAAGCCGCTTACCGGGAACCTGCTCTTCTGTTTGTCCTCCACTAAGTACCAGCTGCTGTAACTGGCTACCTTCCTCCTGGCTTGAAAAGAGCTCCTGGCTGCATGCCTCCAGAGATTCCGGGGTGTCTCCCCCGCCGCAGCACCCTCACTCCCGCTTTCCTCCTCCCCCTGCTCTGAAGTGTCCATGGTGGTGCTCGGAGTGGAGGTGGGGTCACCCCCAAGTATCGCGTCCAGCTCTTTGTAGAAACGGCAAGTCGTGGGGGCAGCACCGGAGCGGCGGTTTGCCTCACGGGCTTTGTGGTAGGCATTCTGCAGCTCCTTCACTTTAATCCCGCACTGCAGTGCGTCCCGGTCATGGCCCCTTTCCATCATGGCCCTTGATATCTGCCCGAAGGTATCGTAATTCCTACGGCTGGAGTGCAGCTGGGACTGGACAGCTTCCTCCCCCCAAACACTGATGAGGTCCAGCAACTCGCCATTGCTCCATGCTGGAGCTCGTTTGGCACGTGGAGGCATGGTCACCTGGAAAGATTCACTGATAGCACTCCACACGTGGCTGAGCAAACAGGAAGGGGATTTTTAAAATTCCCAGGGAATATAAAGGGCGGGTCTGACGGTTGGTCACCTGAGGCCAGGGCAGTAGAGTTCGAACTGATGAGCAGAGTGATGAGCAGAGTGACTAGAACAGGCATTGTGGGATACTGCCGAATACTTCTGGAGGCCAATCAGAGCGCATTGGGTGGCCAAACTAGCGCCGCAGCGCAGCAGCGGCAGCAGCAGCGCAATACTCTTTATTCCTCTCGGGGAGGTGGAGTACAAGCAGCGCTGTAGCCGCGGAGATACAGCGCTGTACGTGCCTTGCCAGTGTGGACGGGGAGTGAGTTACAGCGCTGTGGTGTCTTTATTTCACTGTAACTCTCAAGTGTAGCCAAGGCCTAGGAGTCCAGCACAACTGCCATAGACACTATGGCCGTGTACTCCCTACCAAGTTTTACACAAACACTTGTTTATTCTGGGACAGATGCTTTGGTGATTTAGTTAGCTCCCGGTCCTCTGGCAAATTTAGATATACTCCATAAAGCTGCCACTAGATTTACTTTTTCATTAAGCCCTAGGATAGGGTCTGATCCTGCGCCCATTGAAGTCAATAACTCCCAGTGACTCAGATGGGGCAGGATGAAGCCCATAATAATTAAAAACTCTCTGGAGCACAACATGCAATAACTACTTTCCAGCAAAAGAAAACATGAGGATTTTCAGTGCTAGGCCTAAAGGCCTCATTGTGCCCTTTGAAAAGCAAATAATACAAAAGGTAAAAGCACACTAGAAGGACAGCGGAACTTATTGCTTACTTCTATACAGCGCTATATGTTTGTAGACCTGGCTATGGATGAGTTACATATTAGGTGGGGGTGGTATGGGGTGAGAGAAATTTCTCCCCTTCCCCCCACTATTAAACTTTACTCTAAATGTTCAGTGAATTTTGACCACATGATTGTATTTCTCCTTTCTCTGTACTTTTTTTGAGATTTCAACGATCCATTTGCTAAATAAATTATGATAAAACATTTATCTTGCTCTTCAGCAAGCAACTCCACTGGCATCAGGAGTAAGTCTATTGAAGTCAGTGGACTTACAGTGGTGTAAAACTGGTATAAGCAACAGCAGAATCCAGCCTTTGGATTTATATTTTCTGATTAATCTGATGCTATGTATTTTAACATGTAGATACCTGATTTCCTGTTAATTATACTCCACCAGGATTAGGGTTGCCAACTCTGATTGAAGCTATTCTGGGAGATTATTTTTTTCCCCAACATGACATCATGTCATTTTTTTTAAATATCCTATTAAAATCTCATGGATGGCTTTCAATAGGAGATAAATGCCGATTCCAGGAGACTCCAGGCCAATCCTGGAGGATTGGCAGCCCTAACCAGGATTCAGCAGTTTTGTGCAAAGGCTGCTGGTAACTCCTCAAACATAATTATCAGGTTTTTTTGTAATTATGTGCAGATCTGAGATCAAAATTAAGCCCTTAGTGTGCTACACATGTGCACTGTAGCAGCTGTATTGACACAATAGCTGGAAATGACTTTAATAATCTCAAATCTAAAATATGCTAAAATAGATCTTGGCACAATAAACTGCAATAAGTCTAAGGCAGGGGTAGTCATTGGGAGGACTGTGGGCCAGACCATCATACACTTTTGAAAGGGCCACCAAATCTTTGTGTTGTTATAATTATTATTGCACTGTGAAAAATGTTTCCCTGGAGTCTGGACCTTGACAATACCTTGGCCCAGAAATTTGGACCTTGACCAAAAATAGACTACCCCGGTCTAAAGGAGCCTTTATATGGTCTATCATGTAAAATTCCATTTGTAAATGAGCGCCCAGGTAGGCCTTGAGATGGGCGTATCAGCTCTGAAGAAGCTGGTATGACCTAACATGTCAGTCCCTTGACTTCTCTGAGTGTTTTGAGGGCATTGCATTTTTTTTTTCTTCTTTAAAAAAATTCTGGTTTTCCTGAAAGGAAAAAATAGAAACTCACTCACAACTTCAAATAAACTATTTAATAGTGACATTAGAGCACTGACTTAGGCTAACCAATTACTTCTATGTGAGGCTTTGTTTCTGGGTACAAATATGTCCATTCAAAAATATTGTAATCAGACACAGTGATGACTTTAGAGGAATAAGCTTATTCATTTCTGTTGGCTGTCAAGCAAGTTTCTGTATGAACCATTTATTTAAAAAAAAATCAATGGGAAGTTTTTGAATATCATTTTTCTTGAAATTGTCTAGAAATACTGAGAGTTCATAAATGTATTGATGTGTGAATTTGTGAGTAGCTGAAACTAACTGGGACTCTATCTGTGGAATAAAGGGCTTTCAGAAACTCTAAATTGAGGTGCCAAACTGAAAATTTTCCATATCTTTCTCTAGTAACTATTTTCTATCAGCAGCACAAAATGTGTTGATTACTGTAGTTTTACTTTTATTCCTATAATGTGTACAGCCAGTTTTGCTTATTGTCTGACTCCAAGACTGCTAACTTCATATTGGTGAAGGGCTTAAAGATTGGAACGATGTGGGCAATCTTTATTATTTTGCATCATGGTAGGACCTAGAAGTCCCATTGGACTAGGCCAGAGGTCCCCAAAGTATGGGGCGTGCCCCACTAGGGATGTCACAGGGGATGCAGTGTGGCCCAGGCCAGTCCCCATGGGGTCGGAGAGGGAGTGCCGCCCAGCCCTGCCCCATCTCCAGCTCTGCTCTGGTCCCACCCCCAGCCTGGCTCCTGGCCCCGTGCCTGTCCCTGGCTCCAGCCTCAGTGTGCCTTCCTTCCCACCCTGCGCCAGCTCTCAGCCTCAGCTGCTGGCCAGGGCTCCATTCCTGACCTGGGGCTGAGGCTGGGGGGAAGGTCAGGAGCAGAGCTGCATCTGGCTGCGGGCCTGGCTGCCGGTCCCCACCACAGCCCAGCTGTGGCTCCACTCCTGCTCCAGCCCTGGCCGCAGCCCAGCTCCCAGCCCCAAACCCGGCCTCAGCCCTCTTACCCCTGTCCAAGTCCCTGCCCCCAGAGCTACAGCCCCGCTGCCGGTTCTCGGGGGGGAGGCATGGACAGGGGTATGAGGGTAGCGTGACCCTCAAAAGTTTGGGGACCACTGCACATACAAAGTAAGAGGCAATCCGGACTCAAATCTAAACAGGCACAGAGTAGTAAAGTGACTTAAGCAAGTCACTAGCACAGCTGGGAATGGAACCAAGCTCTCCTGGGTCCCAGTTTAGTGCCCCATCCATTAGACCTCTCCTATGGTGCAAGACTTATCTGAAGTCAAATATGGCTCCAAGGGCTCTTTTTCCAGGCCTTATCAATATTTGTGTTGACAAAAAGATCTTAAAAAGATGGAAACAGGCGTTAGCTAGACTACTTTTTATTTATTTATTTCTCTGGTGCCAAAAGAAATGTGGCAGAATGACTAAATTTGGCCTGGAAACAGATCTAATGGATTAGCAATACCTGTGAGTGCTCAGGAGATAATTGGGGTATATTTGAACTGTGATATAAGCATTTGAAAATTGCACTCTATGTATGCACAGTACATTTTTAACATAAATGGGGCTATGTTTGTAATGAGCATAGTTAAGGAAGGTGACATCCTGTGAGTGTGCCTGGCAAACTGAGCTATGCAATGTGGTGGGCAATGACTGAAGCAAAAGATCACCGTCATTCCCTGCTGGTGTTGTGAGGTGTGCAGTAAATAATGAAATCCCTGCCTCATTCCTTGTGCATCTTGGAAAGTGTGTACCAAATGAGACAGCACTTCTCAGGAATCTTGTATTTTTCATTGTGCATTTTTGCATCAGATTGTGCCTGCTCCCTTTGTGTTCATTGTTAGTGCCATGTGTCCTCTATCTTCAGCTTGCACAAATAAAGAGATGATAAAGATATTCATGTGATAAAGATATGAACATGCATTTGGTTTGGCTATATCACTTGTGAAGGGCAGGGCTGTGCATGTGTGTATTTATATAAATTGATTTAAATATGTTTAAAGAAGCTGATGAACTCAAACAGTATTCTGGTACAGCCAGCACATATTTTTTCAGTCCTGGCTGTGACATTTGAAGATGGATGGATTCAGAAGGTGACAACTGTGATTCATAACTAAAATTATGATATTTGAGGACAGGTTTTTAAAAAAACTAACATTGTTTGAAGCAAAGATTTTTTTTTTTTTTTTTAAGGATTGATGTGATGTAGATGCAATAGATCATGCTAGAATGAGCCATTTGTTTTAGTGAAACATTTATAAAAAGACGAGGAAACATACATAAAAATTAAGGTGAAAAGTTAGTTAATGAAGACCTCAGGAAGCATTTTTCATATAAAGAATCTGAATAAGCCAGAATACATTCAAGGCTAAATTATTAAGGCACAAACTGTGTCTTAATTCAAGGAATAGATATGTGTAATTTCATGTGGGTATGAGTTAATTTTGTATATATATATTTCCCTCAAAATTTCCTTTCAGTCTGATCATTGGCTAGATTTATGCTAAAAACATTGAAAAGCACAGAACACAGAGTGGAATAAATATTACCTCTATAACTTAATTACTTTATAACTCTAAAAAGCTGTTGACTTATCCTTAAGTGGCAAAAATGTAACCTGCAAAGCCCTACACCTTTTTTTAGAAACATAAGAAGAAATTGGAGTTTTCAAATCCATCTCAGACCAAGAAAAAACAACATATTAGTACAGTAAATTGCTCTCATGTTCAAGTTGCCAGAAGCAATTTAGTCAGTATATATATAGACACACAAATCACAAGACTAATCAATATGTTTTTCCCATGTTTGTGGGGAAAAATAATTGAATAGTATAGCAGGTCACATCTATACTGATGTAGCACTCAATAGCTGACATCATCTCTGTGTTTAAATGAACGCTAGCTCATAATAGTCCCTTATATACATCTTAACTGCTTTGCTTTGTAGTCAGAAAATGGAAAACTAACTCATTAACCTTCTTTGTCTTTCAAGGAGGTTTTTGTTTTTTTATTTAATGTTTATGCCTGTTTGGATCTGTAGTTATTCCCATAGATTGCAGAGGTACCTATTAGAAAAATTGGTCAGCTGCGAGTTCCTTATTGCTGCTTAATTTATTCAGCAATCCTCTCAGAATAATTCAATCCTATATTCTACTCTTATCAGTACATGGAAATTTTATAGATTGTTTTCCCTGTTTCTAGGAGCTAAACTGTTGTTGTAAATGTTCACACGGTCCTATAGACTGTTTTCATTGGTGGCAGATGACTAGGGAATGTATCTTAGAGAGAACAATATAAAACAGCAATTTAAAAACAAGAAATGTTATTTGTAACAATCTCTCCTCTTACATATGACTAATGATCCCTATTCAGTCAATTTGTAATGCTTTCTAAAAGCTGAAGTTTCAATGTGCCAGGAAGCAGTGAGAAATAGATTTCACAGACCAACAGTGGAATTTCTCAAAATGAGGGTTACAGAATTGGATAAAGAAAAAGAAATCCAAATGGGAGAGGATTCCTCAGCAAATAATGATGCTGCTGTCACTGGAAATTGAATAAATAAAAACTAGTAAATGAACAGAACCAATAGCAAAAGCCCCTCCAGGCAATTAAGATACCTTAATCCTAAACATTCCCTTTAGGAGGTTAATGGTTCATTAAGAGTATACAATGGCTTGGTAAGAAATGTAGGGAATTAGAATTAAAAATGTCCTGATCAGCTAAACAGGCCCATAAAGGGAATGCACCCGTGTAACCCCAGCATTAAGCTGTAGCTGCAGCAGACTTCTCTCTTTCTTCTCAGGTTTATGGGCTTTGGCTTCCCCTAGAAGGGTGCCTGGCGCCTCCACGCAAGGAAACTCCTCCTTGTGCAGTGAACACAGAGGGCTTGGCCCTTGGAAAATATTTAACACAGACTCTCATACAGAGGAGTGTCAGTCAGAACACACACAAATAAAATAGCTATATCAATTCCCAGAGTAATAAAACACTAAATGAGGCTTTATTAGGCATGAGGAACTCAGGATAGGGGACAATGGAAAGGGGATTGGATAATAGACAAAACAACAGTACATAAACTCTACCCCTTCCAAACGTACAGCCAATATAAACCACCCTGTGGTCTCTCCCAGCACCTGCCTAGCTCAATAGTGAGTTTAGGTTCAGTCTTTGCTGGGTGGTGCAGCACTGAAACTGGTGGCTGGCTTCCACCAAAATAGCAAAATAAATAAGCAGGAGTGTTCTCATAAAGTATCCACACCAAGGATGGTAAGATTGTCCTTGCCTTGTGGCTCTCTGGTCTGGGTTCCAATGTGAAGTTAGGCTGGCTGTTGGTAGTCTGACCATGACTCTCCTCAGCAACCTGGGTTCCTTGTCTCTGCTGAGATGACACAGTCTAAACACAGACAAAAGCAAAAGTAAAACCAAACCTGTTGTCTTTGAGTTCTGCTTATGACTGGTTCTAGTAGTTGTTACTAGCCCTTCTATCTCTGCCCTTGGGCCTAAACAATCGGGGAAATAGAGTCCTGAGCATCTGTAGCCATTGCTGCTCTAGTCCAGGGGTAAGCCCCCCTAGAGCAGTGGTACTCAGACCTCAACGATTCAGCATTACCCAAAAGAGCCACAGCAGTGTGAATTCATTGTGTCATTTACTATAGTAATGTATATTCATATTTAAACAGTAGGACAGGGAAATATATATAATAGCAAAATGACTGACCAAGTAGTATTATTTTGTCAACTACAGTTGGTTAATAACATAGTAAAAGCATCCTGACTGGCTAATAACTTAGACTGGTTAATAATTAAATCACGGTGTTTTAATATCATGTGCTGCAAAGAGCCACAGGAGACGCATTGAATATCCATATTTAAAATTGGGCCTAGTATTTACTATTTTATAAATAAAGACAAATTCCAGGATTAAGTACACCACTGAGTTACTCCAGTTTTATGTTGGTTTAACGCCATAGACCACTGTAAAATTGGAGAAATACTGTGGTGATCCAGGCCCTTGAAGTTTGTTTTGTTTTGGATATACACACCAACTCCTCTAATTGTATTTATTCATTATACAAGTTTGTAAGGTGCACATCACCACAGCACTATATCGGGGCACAATCTTCATCTCTAAAAAGGTATTGTTGCTTCCCAATGGTGTCTATAAACTAACATTCCATACCAGCCTACCATCCTGTTATACTGTTCCCCTCAACTAAGCATTTTCTTCCACCTCCATCTGGCAAGGAGAAATGTGATGCTTTCTCTGCGGTGTAGATCTTCCCACAATGATCTACACTCTGGTCACTTCTACGTAGCAGCTCCATGACCATCATAATGTAAGAATGCTGACGAGTAATAATTTTAAGAACACTGTATGTGACCTGGTCAGTGTAGGGGAAGTAAAACTCTATGCATCTCCTGTGCCCTCTGGCAATTGGCAGCAAGAGGTCCCTGGATCACAGTCTGCAAGCAACAGCCTGGTCTCAGAGAGAACTGCATGATTTCACCTGGAGCAGGATGACACCTAGAGGCCTGAGACCTGGAAGTGGGTGCATTCGACAAGACCATGAGCGGTCTGAAGTGCAGCTTGCTCAGTAATCATGACATCTAGATGAGCCATTGGTCTGACCCAGTATGGCCGTTCTTATGGTAGCGTTTGTGAGATGATGGCAGTGGTGAATTTCCAATAAGTGCCAACAGCAGCGAAAGTAAGTGTTGTAATAGAAAAAAGCAAAGAGAAAGCATCATAGTTTCCCTCACACACCCCCTCAGGAAATTATAGTAAAAGACAGGAAAAATTAGTTATGAGCAGCTTGAAAAGTTAGCTGGTGGAATTACACTTGGTGGTGATGGTTTGTGTCTTTGCCATCCCTTTTTGGCTGACGGATGGGTCAGCTTGATTTGAGTATCAACAGGAGGGAGTTATTCTAGATTAGTCTCATTTTGATGCATAGCGTTCAGCCCTTCAGTTCTAGTTAATGCTAAGTTTCCACTAACTAATGCAAAATGTCATCACACATTATGTGGATATACATGTGATTATGTGGATATCCACATGAATAGAAGTTCAAAGGAAATTATTCTGATTGGCACTAGTCAACTATCAAATTCATTCATAATGTTTGGATATATATAATTCATATAACTAAGCTCCTGGAAACTGAGTTCATTAAACAATTTCACAGATTCACTACTTTCTTTTTTCTTTTTGGAAGCACAGACTGTTTGCATATGAGCTTTAACGGTGAGGCTGCTCAATATTTATTCTTTCTTAAATGAAGAAAGTCACACACAACTCATGGAACTCTTCAATATTATTATTTTTTATCTTTAATGAAAATCTTGGTTCTATGTCACTTTATTTACATATTGCTAGATAGTGACCCAGGCTGTGCAGCCAGTAATAGACCTAAAGGAGAGTACGATGCCACTGTATCCTTGCCCAGAGTCCCCAGACTATAATGGTAAGCCCGCTATTCCCACCTCCCTGCAAGGTGGTGGGTGGAACTTTGATTCTGTCTTCCTAGCTATGACTCTACATTTCCCAGACCTGAAGAAGAGCTCTGTGTAAACTCAAAAGCTTGTCTATCTCACCAACAGAAGCTGGTCCAATAAAAGATATTACCTCACCCACCTTGCCCCTAATATCCTCGGACCAACACAGCTACAACACCCTTGCATTCCTAATGCTGTCAATGCAGCTGAACTGGCATAGCTGAGCAAAATGGGGGACAAGCAATGTCAGTATCTGCTACTGATAGGCATAAGTAGCAGATTATTATCCCACTGGAGCAAGGAGGGAGTAGGGAAGGAATTGTGCACCATCTTTCTTGAAGTGCTGCTTGGGAGATGCAGCTATGAACCACTCTTTATACAAGGCAGATTGCAATTGCATGATCTAGACAGGTTTGGGATTTGTTTTAGTTCTTGGGTAAGATCCAGACCAGATTTTTACTAGGGACCTATCACATTCTGGGGTGCAATCCAGACCAGTAAAGGGTTCTGTCACTGTCAGCCCTGTAACTGGGGATGCCTCACATCTTCTCCCTGCTTTCTTGAGGACCCTGTTTACTACTTACATGTAAAGTGAGGTTAAACACACATTGCTTTATTTAGAATAGGCTTGTTTAACCACTTTAGCCTGGGTAGGGCTGCTGGTTTTGTACATGTGCTAACAGCATCATACAGGGGGAATTCATAACTTTACATATAATGTTGCTACATACATTTTGCCATGATATTATTGACCAGCGAGTTATTAGTTTTCCAATGATACCTCACAATGCTTATTTTGTACAAACATTGTTACAATGGTTCATAGAGTGTCAGGGCCGGCTCTAGGATTTTTGCCGCCCAAGGCAAAAACAATTTTGGCCGCCCCTCTTCCCCCGTTTTTTAATTACCCCACCCCCGGCCCCGCCTCAACTCTGCCCCTTCCTTGCCTCGTCCCCCCAGGCTCTCAAACCTGGGAGGGAGGGGGAGACCCCGAGCGGCCGTGGCACGCGAAACAACTGATTCGCGCGCCGCTGCTCCCCCTCCCTCCCAGGCTTGAGAGCCTGGGAGGGAGGGCGAGTAGCGGCGCGAGCGGCAGCAGCAGCGGAGGTGAGCTAGGGCGGCCGGGGCACATTTTTAGGGGCGGCATTCTGGCGCCGGCCATGCCGCCCCTAAAAATGTGCCGCCCCAAGCACCAGCTTGTTTTGCTGGTGCCTAGAGCCGGCCCTGTAGAGTGTGAATACAGGGGTGCTTTCGGTCACAGGACCTCACAATAGAAAATGCAGTTCTAGGATCAAAAGATATCCACTGGGTCAATACTGGCCCCATCAATTTTGTAATTCCAATAATTCAAAATAATTTTTGCTTAAATGACTTGGTGATTTGTCCTATAAAACGGAATTACATATGTTATTTCAATGGGGTGCAATTCCTACATGTCACATTTATTTTCTACATTTGAGGTTATACCCCTTGTTTATTTCAAATACAGCAAAATATTTTAACCCTGACAAAGTGTGTGTTGTTATGGAACTGATTTTTCTGGAGTTGCATTTTCAGTCTGTTCAGGTCAAAAAATGGATGCAAGCCTAATGCTTATGCCACAGCATGAATCACAAGAAAGGAAAGTGTGTTCCTTTGCACAGCAAGGCCAGCTAACACTAGCTTTCCCAGTAGAACAGAAATTCAGGAGCACTGGCAAGACATGGCATTTTTGTCACATTTATTTTTAAAATGTCAGTTCACAGTCAGCTTTGAACATAGGGCCAAGAGATGGAAGTTTGCTGGCCTTTCCCCCATTTCATCTCTGACTGATGTGAATTTACACATTAGTACTTCCAGCTATGTGACATTTATTGACAGCACACGTCTTGTAACACGAAAAGCTGAAAAGTTTTGAAAAGTGTTTTGAGTTTCAAAAGTTTCCTATGTAGCACACCACGTGTTAGATACAAGGTTCAGCTTTGTAAAGTTGTCATGACACAAACTGCAACACATACGCTGGGGATTTGGTCTGTAAATTGTAGCTCTTTTCACCTGGAAAGGAAATGAATAAAACTATTTAAAAGAGAGCACAGAGGCTGTATTCTGAGGTTTAGGATTCACTTTGTTCTTGTTTGCAGCTCAACCCACAGAAAGAATCATTCACGTGCACAGACACTTACAGGGCTATGTTTATAATTAATCCCACTGCAGTGTATTCATATGTGCACAACAAAAATGGTTCCTTTGTGGAACCTGATGGGCTGAAACAAGGAAACAGTATGTTCACTCAACCTTTTGACCTCTAGGTAAAAAGTTCAAATTCAACCCAAGTTCAAAAATGATTAAGTTTCTTTTTTTGGATTTTCTGAAACTTGCTTCAAAATTTGTGTGTGTGTGTGTGTGTGTGTGTGTGTGAGAGAGATAGGGAGAGAGTATAAAGGGGAGAGAGGAGGAGCACATTTAAGAATTATTTGTGCATTTGCTCTTCCCCTTGACATGAAATTTTATTTTGGAGTCTAATGTAATGAACACTTAGACTGTTTCTCTGACAACTTGCGGGAATGCTCTCTTTGGCCCCTTGATTTTCCTTTCTCGTTGTTGTCACTTAAAAATGTTGTATGCAGTGATGGTGTAGCTGTGTCCATCCCAGCATATTAGAGAGACATGGTGGGTGAGGTAATATCTTTTATTGGGACCAACTTCTATTGGATATTACTTTAAAATGTGTTCATGACATAATTTGTCTAAAATTAAACTGTCTTTTCTGTTAAAATAGACTGTACAGGTATATTATATAATATAAATTCAATAAAATGAGGAACAAAATCTCCAGGGCATACATTGGACTCTTCAGAGCTATCTTTTGTACAAGAAATGAAGTAATTGATTCCAAAAGCAGAAATCATACTACCTGTAATCATCAGTTTCAAAATCCTTTAATAAACCCTTGATTTAGTAATTCATTACATGTTCAATATTAAAAGGAAGTTTTGTCTGCAATTTTTTTTTTTTATTTGGTTTAATTTAAATAAATTTTAGGGGATTTGAAGATTATTACTGAAATGTAGTGTACATGCTTTAGACACTGATGCTGATATAATCACATTTTATATTATGATGCTAGCTACAGTGACAAAACACTAGGGATATTTCAGTAGATGGATGTGTACCTAGTTCATCTTTAATATTAATTTCTCAGACATCTTGTGAATTGTCTCTGGTAAAATAATTATTGCCTTGATTAGCAAACTGCAAAGTGTGAGGTTGAGGTGTCATTGCTTATAAAGAGCAAATAGTGATAGTGCATATTTTAAAAGATGTGATGTATGGACTTACATAGAGTTGTTCTGAAACCAAGTCCAGTAAAATGATGAGCAAATTAAGGAAGGGGAGAAATTTGTTAAATAACAAACACTACATTAGATGTTTCACAGAAAGGTTTGAGAAACCCCATGTTTCAACACTACACAAAATGACAACTAATTTTTAAATTAGTGGAGATTCCCATTGGCTTCAGTGGGAGCTGCATCAGACCTAACTGACGGCCAGATTCTGCCACCTTACTTACACTGAAATTGGTGGATCTACTCACAGAATAAGGTACTGATCAACACAAGTAAGGGCAGCAAATTCTGGGCCTAAATCTTTAATTTATAATATTGTTCAGTTGCATCTGGATGGTTCCACTGAAATGAGTGGAGTTTCCCAAATGTAATTTGGAGCAGAGTTTGGCCTCAAGTAGCACTATATAAAGTATGCTTTCTGAGCCATATTTTATGACCAATTAACATGTAATACCTGATACCAGGCTTGATTTGCTTTTAAAGAGTCCTAGTCTATATGACTATACAGGGCCGGCTCCAGGGTTTTGGCCGCCCCAAGCAGCCAAACAAAAAAAAACAAAACAAAACAAAAAAAGCCGCGATTGTGATCTGCAGCGGCAATTCGGCAGGAGGTCCTTCGCTCCGAGCAGGAGTGAGGGACCGTCTGCCGAATTGCCACCGAACAGCTGGACGTGCTGTCCCTCTCCGAAGTGGCCGCCCCAAGCACCTGCTTGGTAAGCTGGTGCCTGGAGCCGGCCCTGTGACTATACTTACATCACTTTGGGTAACAGAGTGTATGGATAATCCCAGATCCTGCAGTTCTTTTGCACGCACAAGTCTCATTAACTTCACAGGGAGATTTGTGCAGAGTTGGATCCATTTTAATTATTATCTGTATAAGTAACCATAGCCAAACCAATTTCTACTACAATAAATATCCTGGTGGTACTGCTGTTGTTCCTGGTGTAGAACTTATATATATATATATATATTTTTGTAGGATTCCTAAACCTGGGAAAATGGAATGATTGGGCCTAAAATAGTCACAACTGCCATTACTTATTCTTATTTTGCTGTGGATTTCCTGAATTAAAGTTACATGCATTTTCTCTCTCCCTCGGTGTAAGTGACACTTGGCATCAGATTTCTGGCCACACTGAGGCTGCATTGCACTGCTCTGACAGCAGAAGCTGCCATTGTAAACCCAGGGGATCCAGGCAGTGAAAGATTTAACCTGTATAGGATAATCTCTGGTGGTGTAGGCCCAACTACAGTGGCTCCTATGCCATTCCCCTCCTAGTTCCTGCAGAGGTGAAGTGACAGGGGAAAAGATACATAGTTGGGATGCCAGTATGTCTAGCTGATCCCTAGCTGTCAGAATGGTACTTGTAGGCTGTTGACAGCTGGTGTAAAAAACAAAACAAAACAAACCAGTGGTGTTCATGTCATTTAATGTTCTACTGTAGCCCAGGCAGGCACTTGGCAGTTCTGGGATCAGAGAAGCAATAAAATATCTTTAGTCAGACCTCTGTTCTTGTAGGCACAAATTGGCCAGGCCAAAGAATCTGTACTTACATAATAGAGGCTTGATCAAAAGCCCATTGAAGCCAACAAGAGACTTTCTACTGACTTCAGTGAGATTTGGATCAGGCCCATATGGTGCTAGATTTTCAAAGCTATTTAGGCACTTAAAGATGCAGATAGGTGCCTAATGGGATTTTCAAAAGTAGGTTAGGTGCCTAATTCCCACTGATTCCAATGAGAGTTAGGTGCCTAATTTTCTTAGGCACTTTTACAAATCCCACTAGGTACCTATCTGCATCTTTAGATGCCTCAATACCTTTGAAAATCTGGCCCATAGTTACTCACTGGAGTAGTAAATGTATATATGGGAAACACCAACTGAGATACTATAAAATCAAAGGCACTAATTAAGTTGAGCATACATCTCAAATCATCTGCTTAGCCTAATGAATCATCTGTGATTATGCCTTAAAACCACCATGAGATCTTCATTTTACAGCTACAAGTTGTTGGGTTTGGGTTTTTTAACTACAGGTCAGATATGGTCAGTTCTGTTTGTGATTTTCTATAATTCACTTATCTTTTCATCTAGCAGTCACTGAAAATTTCACATAGATATTTTATATGTAGCCATGAGTAGCAATTTTTCCTTTCTATCAAAATATATGAAAACATAAAGGAAAAAAAGAATTCCCATCTCTTTTAGTGTGCCAGCAGCAAGTTAAAAGCAAGAGATGAATGGCTAAAGGGGAGAGCAAAGGCTCCCAAAGCAAGGAAATGGCATGATTAGGTTCTGTATTTTAAATTAGAAATAACTGCTCTGGATACATAAGCAATCAGACATCCATTTATATCCTGAAAATAAAAGCTTGTAGATTAATTAATTGCAATGGAATCACATATTAAATAAGACTTCATCCAAAAAACTGATTTTGTTTAAAGAAAACGGTTTTTATGATAGTATTTTCCACATTAGTTTTCTGCTCATGGCTAAGTCATCGTGAATAAACAGATGTATATTTAAATAGAGAAAGGAACACACTCTTTCAGTCTAAAAACTTTCAGTCATAAAAAACCGCCAGCCTGAATACTGATTATTCATGTGAATCATTAGTCAAACAGAGGTGAGTATCAAAAATTATGAGTAACTATTTCTATTTATAATGTTCAAGTCTGCAGGACATTTCTAAAGGGGTTTTTGTCATTGCCAGTTGTTCCATGTCATTTTATATAGTGATGACAAGAAGACCAAAGGACAGCTTGTATTGCTAACACTGAACTGGTAAACATTAGAATTTAGTAAAGAACTTCTAAAGTAAACAGATTTGGATCAATCCTTGTGTTTTTTCACAATGAATCATCACAGAACTTCCATTGGAAGATGAACAAAAATACAGAAAAGAAGGTTCAGCAAAGATGAATGAAACATTGATTTACTTTTAGTATAAATAAGGTTGTTATGATAAGAATTAAGACTCTGATCCTGCAGAGACTTAGGCATGAGCTTAACTTTAAGCATGTGAATAATCCAATGGAACTGGGATCACTCATGTACATCAAGTTAAGCACGTGTATAATTGTTTGCAGGAACAGAACCATATTTTGTACAAACATCAATAAAGCTTTCTTTAAACTGAGGTATATATTTTACCACAGCTCGAGAGCAGCCATAATTTACATGCTGACATTTTCTAATCATTCCACAAGGCTATTTCATATTCAAAAACCATGTGCTCTTCCCATTGCAACTGCTCCATTATATTGTTGCAGTAGTTGTGCTAGAGACATGCACACCAGTAAATCATGTCAGTGGTAAATCATGTGTGGGGTAGTTTTACATGAATTTAAAGGAGACTCATAATTCACCAGTTTTATTAGTGTTTTAGGATGCAATTTTCTGATTTGTTTTACACTTAATCATTTTTACTGTACTATGTTACTTGTCCTATTACAATTTTTGCAGTGTTTACAAACCTGAGGACAGACTACCAAGCAACAAAGAAAGCTAGAGAGTTTAGAAATTTGGGCACAAAATAACAAATGTCTCATCCCAGACCAGACCAACTTCCTTCACTACAAACTTGTTTTCTCCTCCTCCACTTATGCCATCCTCCTCGCTAAATAATTGAATCCCATGTCCTAAATCCCAGCTTCCTGTTCACCACCTTTGAGTCACTCCTCAAGCCCTCCCTTCCTCCTGCCTCCAATTCTCTCTCCACATGGATCTCATTGATTTATTCCAAGAGAAAATTGAAAAAATATGCTGTGATTTTCCTCTGCCATTACCTTGGCTTCCTTTCCTCCTTCCCCTCCTACACACTTTCTCTCTCTCTCTCTCCTCCTCTGCTGTCACAGATGCACAGGCTTCTTGTCTGCTCTCTTCCTTTCCACTTGCCCAGTGGTACCAGTCCATCTCCTGATGTCCCACTGCTCTTTTGCTTTTCTCCTTAACCTCTCACTGTCCTCTGGCTCTTGCCCTTCACAGTACAAACATGCTTTAGTCTCTCCCATCTTAAAAACAAACAAAAAAGCCCACCCATGATCCCCACTTGTCTCTCCAACTACCGCCCCATCTCCCTTCTTCCTTTCACCTGTATGTTCATTGAACATGCTGTTTACAATCACTGTCTGGAATTCCTCTCCTCCGCTTCCCTACTACACTTTCTCCAGTTCAGCTTCCATCCCTTAAAATCATTTGAAGCTGCACTCTCCAAAATCTATACTGACCTCTTCTTAGCCAAACCTCAGACCCTGTACTCTATTCTCATCCTCCTTGACAACCTTCAACACCATTGACCATGCTTTTATTCTTGAAATCTTGTCCTCCCTTGGCTTTCATGTCTCTGTTCTCTCTAATCACTCCTTCATGTGCCTCATCTTCCTCAACTTTCTGTGGGGGTTCCACATCACTGTTTTGGGGCCCCTTCTCTTATCCCTCTAGACCTTATCTCTGGTCATCTCATTTGCAAACACAAATTCAACTACCATTTCTAATCTGATGACTCACAGACTTACCTCTCTGCTGTCCACCTCTGTCCAAACTAAAATCTTAGCCTACTTCTCTGACATCTCCTTGTAGAAGTCTAGCCATCAGCTCCAATTCAACATGCCTAAACTCTTAATCTTTTCTCCCAAGCCCTCCCCACTACCTATAGGGGCCGACTCTGTGGGTGCTCCAGGGCTGGAGCGCCGACTCTGTGGGTGCTCCAGGGCTGGAGCGCCCACAGGAAAAAATGTTGGGTGCTGAGCACCCACCAGCAGCCACCCTATCAGCTCCCCCAATCCCCCCAGTGCCTCCTGCCCACCAGCAGGCCCCATGGATCAGTGCCTCCCTCTCCCTCCCCACACCTCCTGCCTGCCACAATCAGCTGTTTTGCAGCGTGCAGGAGGCTGGGGGGAGGAGTGGGGAAGAGGGCGGGAATAGGTGGGGCGGGGGTGGTTCGGGGCAGGAAGGGGGGGGTGGCATTGAGAAAAGGGGTGGAGTGGGGGCGGGGTCTGGGGCAGAGCCGGAAGTCAAGCACCCCCCAGCACAATGAAAAGTCAGCGCCTGTGCCACTACCTCCTTTTTTGATCTATAGAAATAGTTATTAATTGAGAAACATTGTCATCCTCCCTGTCCCTCAAGCCCATAACCTGGGTCTCATCTTCGACTCAAACCTCTCTCTAGTTCCTCACATCCAGGCTATGTCTAAATCTTACCTATTCTTTATGCATATCATCTCTAAGATATGGCCTTTCCTCTTCATCCACACAGCTACAGCTGTCATCCAGCCTCTTACCATCTCGTGTCTTGATTACCGCAACACACCTTTTTTCTGACTTTGACAAATGTAATCACAGAATTGTTGAGACCAATAACTCATGAATATACAATTTATAATAATAGATATTAACATGAAATATTGGGTTAGATCTTTAATGGTAAAACCAAACCACAGGCCTCAAACTTCCATACAGACTAAACTAACCTACAACTGAACTTTGGTTATCAGGATAACTGGCTGGCTCCTGCTCCTACAAAATCATGCCTCACACCAACATGAGACCTTCTGCTTATCTATTATCTGGTCTGTTTGAAACAATTAGGTAGAGTTGTAAAAGAAAGGTACCCCATCTGGTAACACAGAAGAAATAATTCAAAGGAAATCGCTCTCCCATGGACCCTTCCATTTTCTCTTCTCAGATTATAAATTAGAAGTTTTAACTTTTAAAGGATTTTTTCCTTTTAACAAGAATGGGAAATAACAATTGTAAGTTGGTGCCATTTGGAATGTGCATAAGTTACAAGACAAAATATCTGTTGCATACATTACGCAAATAAGATCTCATATATGTTAGAAGAAGGTTGTGACATACCAGCAAACTGGATGAGCAGATAAAAAACAAACAAACTATATCTCAGGAAGCCATAAATACCTAGTACCCAACTGTTAAGTAGAAGCAAACAACATTTTTTACTTAAGACAAACCAGATCTTAATTCTAAATCAAATCATACAAATTAGGTCTTGCAACTTTAAATCTAGTAGAAACATCTGCCAATAGAGATAGCATAAGAAATCACCATATAAGAGAGCCTGCTGAATGAATTCTTCTCTTTGATGTCTCTTATCTATACATACAGAACCAAAATTCAAACCGTCATTTACTGTAAGTCTGTGACCTCAAAATTCATAACACTAGTCTTCCTTGTGATGAAAATGTGACTAAGAATGAAGATAGCTTATGTTTGACTATTAAGAAGTATATTGGTTGATTGTAGGTTGGTTTGTTTGCTTGTACCTCCTTAGAAGTAAAATTATCTAGCTATAAGATATCAAAGAAATATTCCTGATTATTTTGAGTACAATGTTGAACTTAAAAATGAATAAATTTTGGAAGTTAATTAAGTATAGAATTAAAATTCTGAGGATAAAATTCCTATGCTTGAAGCTCCAATAGCTAAATTCCCCTTAGAAAGCAAATTGATTAAAAGAAGATGAAGAATGAATGTCCAATTCCAGAATTAAAGAAATCTTTAAGAAAGTTACATCAACATACCACAGAATATAAAAGACTATTACAACAATGTGAATCTTTATGACAAGAATTAACAACTATGCAGACTTTAAATTGATTCTGTTTACAAGCCAGGAAGTTAAGAAAAGCACTGAAAGATAAAAACTTTCACTAGATCGCAGTGACCTCTCCTGGACATGCAAAAAGAATGCAGCTCTTCCTAACCCGTCAGTGAAAAGATGCTCTCCTCAAAATTGTAACAATTCAATAGGAAGGTGACAACCTTCAGACCTCACCTTTTTTGGACATGGACCAACCCCACCTATAAAATTCTATGGGAAACAATACCCATAAAAAGACCAGATCTATGCCAGCCTAAATGTAGCAGTAACCATCCAGCAAGGGTACCCACTGTTTACCAAAGGATCAATATTCCTGCTATGAAGAAGCTGTCTTGAGCCCTGATCGTATGAGTTGTGCTCACTTCTAACTGCAGGGAGTCACCTTAGCCTCAGTCTAACACTATCTCTCCCGAGAGAGGAATTCTCTTTAACCAAGTCCTTCACAGACCAAACTCTTGGGTATATTTGGGCCAAGGCCTAAGTTCCTACCAGAAACTAATCTTGGGAAGGAGATTGCTTTCCTGAAGAAATAAAGATACCAAGAAATCCTTAGCTCTCAAGAACTACTAGTCTCCAAACTGAATGATGAGATAAAACTATTCTATTTCAATACAGAGAGTGGGTTAATCAATATTTTTTCCCCTCAGCAAACCTACATGCAACAACTGGGCTCTGAAGGGGGACCAGAAATTTCTTGGGGAAAAAAATTATATTGCTTTCCCAATAATTAACTAATTAGACCAAACTCCTGTGTTCCATAAGTCCAGACCCAGGTGCTGGTGCAACCACCTTTTGAGGAACGAGAAGTCTACCTTAATTTCCATAGAAAGTAGATAATGTTTTCACCCCTCAGCTCACAGAGAGCCGAGAAGCATTCCAAATATCTGAGCAACAGATTGTGAATAAGACTAAAGAACTAGAAAATTACTACTGTCCCCATAATAGAAATATAAAATCATTTCCATAGTAGTAACAAGGACTAGGGTCCTAGAATTGTGAGATAAAACATTTGCTGTAGCACCTAAAACACTATTTGTAGAATCATAGAAGATTAGGGTTGGAAGAGATCTCAGGAGATCATCTAGTCTAATCCCCTGCTCAAAGCAGGACCAACCCCAACTAAATCATCCCAGCCAGGGCTTTGTCAAGCCGGGCCTTAAAAACCTCTAAGGATGGAGATTCTACCACCTCCCTAGGTAACGCATTCCAGTGCTTCACCACCCTCCTAGTGAAATAGTTTCCTGGGAAGAGGATGCCGCACTTTACACTAATCTTTTGCCTGCATATTCTGTTAGCAAAATAATTCCTTCTTTAGCCTCTCTCTCTTTTAAAATACACAAAATGAAAAAGGCTGAGAATTGGCAGATTTATGGAGGGAGATTTGTCTGCTTTTCCAAATTTATTTAGACCGTAAGATACCATTTTTATTTGAGACTCGAAAAATAAGGTATTTTTATCTTGTTAAGTGCTTACTCTTATTGGATCAGACTAGCAAATGGTGGCCAAATCTTCTTTGTCTTCTTCACAGGAGAAGCCCTTATAGAAAAGTTCTGAGTCAGGAAAGCAGGATTTGGCCCAAGCTGTGTATATATATATATATGTTCATTACAAGAAGTATGATTTACAGGTGCTGTTGTCTTTAATGACATTAAATTTTCATTAAAAGAGGATTTAAAAACCACAAACAAGGGAAACGTTTCCAAAGTGAGTTTAAAATTGAAAGCATCCTCTCTGTGAAATGGAGAATGAAGCATTACATGTTGAGTGTTTTACAATAAATCATAATCACTTACATTATATGGGCAAATATGTCAGCAAAGTACAGTTGTCAAATTAGGTGCCTAATGGTATTTAATGTATGCTTGATTGTATACACATGCAGGCCCACAACCTTATTCTCATGCTTTGATTTAGATGTGAAAGAGTGTTATGCTTTTAAATGCCAACTGATAGGAACTTTCTGATGTATGGCACTGGTGTGCTGTGCAACTAGATTTAGGTGTTCAATTTAGGCACATCTGGCTATCAGCCTCTGCATGCTAAGTCTGGCTTCTTACATCCTGTTATTAGGTTGTGCAGTTGTAAATAAGGCAGCTTTAGCAGGTTCCCTTTTCTAATGCTGCTTTTGGAGGTAAGTGGAAGGAGGAAGGGGTTTAGCCTGGATCACACCTCCTTTTAGGAAGGCCACACTTTCTACAGTGAGTCAAAGTCGATGTGCACTGCACTGCAGCCCCGTCTGTTAGTGAAGGGAGCATAAAGCAGCAGCATTTTTGGTGTAACTTTTGAGAGGTCCATGCGGGTACATGTTTGCTCTTGCCATGCACTGCCTCTCCCAGGGTTAGAATGTAACCCTACAATCAATCCTGACATGGAAGGGATGGCATGTAGCTGCACTGCTGCAGAAGTAGATCAGAGTATGAACTGTGACTCAAAGGATCACACTTGCTTCCCAGCTCCCACTTTGCTCTGGGAAGGTCCTTTTCATGGAGCAGTTTACTCCTTGCTGTGTGTCCAGCCAGGTACTCTGACTGGCAAGTTGGGTGAAGCCAAGACTTCTACTGCCTCCCCTTCTCGCTCCTTCCCCACCTACTCACAAGTACAACAGCTTACAGTCCAGCCCATAATATGTGTGACAGGAAATGTTAGTGCTAACCTGGTGGTATTATTCTTTGGGGGATTCTGGATACTTGCTGGATGGATCTAGGTAGACTATAACATTTGTTTGCGATGTGGTTCACTTACTGAAGCAGTACTGACACTATGTAGATACTAACACTTGTATCCATTGGGATGTGTGTACACTGCAGATTTATTTATTCTACACAGTTGTCTCTTAGTAGGTCATGTTTTTTACAGAGCTGAATCCTGTGCATTTTATCACGCTGGTGAATTTTTTGATTGAATGGACCTATACACTGAATTTCCAACAGCAGTGCGAATAGCATTCCAGAATTGACAGGTAAAGCATGACCACAGCAGAATTTACACTGACTGTGTAGCACTATTAGACATGGTACAGAGAGATGGTCTTTATACACGTTCACATCTGAGTCAGCTGAACATTTCCTCCTGTACACATCTGCTTTATGTCAATTGTTATGGGTGACTATTCTCTCTCCTGAGGTTCTGGGCTGCATTCCCATTTATCCACTTTTTATTGTCTACTTGATCCTGCTGATTCCATGCCATTAGCTCTGTTCTATGCATACTGTCATAGATCAGAGCCAATTACTGTGCTTACATGCAATCTGCTGTGTGATGGGTCTTGGGTCTCCAAAAATCGTAAATAAGGTTACTTTTACAGCAGTTTGACAGCCCTCACTCAGGGTTGGTTTGTGGGGAGCGCCACCTACTGATCAGGGCTAAAGCCTATGACATGTCGGGGGGTTGTTGGTACTGACCCAGGGCCCTTTCAGTGATCAGTGATCTGACAGCTGGGGATGCTTAAGGTGGACCTCTCTGGGCCACTTCCTACCACCTGCCTGCAGCTGTCCCAAGGTCGCCATCTAGGGTAAGTCAGGGTGAGGGTTGTCTGCTCGCTACAAGACACCTCCTGGTGGCAGCATGCAGTGAGGTTGCTCTTCCCTTTCGGGCAGCAACTGCCTTCTCCTGGGCTAGCTCAGTCCAAGGGCTTTCCCCTGCTGGGGTACTCCAAACAAAAATAGAGGATCGATCAAGTCCAGACTTGATATGAGAAGGGAATGCTTCCCTCTCAGGCTGTCCCTCAGAGAACCCTCCCTTCCCTCATGAAGGGACATTTGGGCAGCTTAAGTGGGTGTCCTGGCCTAACCACTGGACAATCCTTCCTTTAGAAGCAAAGACTTCTAAACTACTTTTGGGTCCTAAACCTCACAGAATCACTTAGTTCTGTTTACTGCCACACACAGATTTTGTTATTTTGCAAAATAGATTTTTTTTAAAAATTGGAAGTAGTCATATCCTTGCAAATGCAGGTAAGTGACCCTTTATTCAGAAGTTAGATACCTATTCATTTTTATATATTAATATATATTATTTATTTGCTAGGGACATCCGTTTGGGAAGGTACAGTACCATGAGCTGAACTTAGAATCATTGAGCAGACAGGGACAGTGGAACTTGGCTATCTGCCAGTTCACAAATAGCTTCCTATTTTGGTACCCTGGAGTCATTAACCACTTTACAGTTCTAGAAAGTATATAAAAATGTCCCAATATGCTCCTGGCAGGGCCAGCATTTGTTGAAGGCTGAGAGACCCACACAATGCAATTTGACAGGTATCCAGGTCACTTGGTGTAGGATAAAATATGACATCTGTGCTATAGCTGCAGAACTGGTGCCAGTCCTGGCTAAGCTGCCAAATCAAGCTCCACTGGGAAGGCTTCAGCTTGACAGATAAATTGTCCTCCCAAGATTTTTTCATTGGTAGGGCACCCAAAAGAGTGCTTTGATGCTTTGTACAAGTTAGAGGCATCATAATCAGTTTATTGGCATGTTAACAAAATAAGCCTAGTTTGTCTTCAATATCTAGAATATTTAAAACTTCTAGAACTCTTCAAAATAGAATCACACAATGGGAGGCATTGAAAGAACTATTAGTGTTGCAAGTTTAAAATGAAAGGAAATGGTTTTGCACAATGATATTGCAAGTGGAAGAATGACATTGGCATATACTTACATAGCACCTTCCATCCAAAGGCCACAAAGCACTCAACAAACTTTACACATTAATATAGACCATACCTTGAGCCCCGGAACACCAATGTTCATGGTGTTAGAAGTCATGTATATCTTCCACACCTGCCAAACTCTTTCCTCATCCCAGAGACTCTCCCCCACCTAGTTGCCACACAGGAGTGTTGGATCATGGGGAATGATGTCAAAGAAGGTACCAGCATCCTAGTAAGAGGCAATTCCTTTCAGTTCACTGCCAGAGTCAAGAAAACCTTGGGGGAATGGATAGTTACAAAGTGAGAAGAATGCTCTTAGATCTGTCTCTAAGACATTAGCTATTACCCAAAGAAAGATGATGGACCTCATGGTATCCAGAGAAAGAGAGCCATCCCCCAAGTGACCAGCCAACAATGGTCTGAGGAATCCCAGCTCCATCCCTAATTATGGAAGCTGCATGTGAATTGATGAAGCCCTAAATATCTGTAACTGCTGCTGCCCCAACTTGGGATGAAAAAATGGAACTGGAGTTCACATAAGGCTATTATGGTTCAGGGAAACAGAAGGTCATTTCTACTAGTTACCATATTTATGCAACTGTCTGGATCTACCATGCTGCTAAGAGCCTAGTAAATTTTCTTTGTGATTTGACCCATTAGATATCTTTATCATGTCACCCATCTGTAGGGTGACCAGACAGCAAGTGTGAAAAATCGGGATGGGGGTGGGGGGTAACAGGAGCCTATATAAGAAAAAGACCCCAAAATCGGGACTGTCCCTATAAAATCGGGACATCTGGTCACCCTACCCATCTGTAAAACGCAGTCTCTTCTGAGGTGGAAGGAGAAAACATTTAAAGAGATTACACAGTCATTCACATGACAAAGTGAACAATTCCTCATCCAGGTGAAATTTTATGGGCATTGTAAGTAGGTTTGAATGTATGTACTTGACGGGAGTGATGCCTGGACATTGAAGAAAGCATGCTTTCCTCTTCAAGGAATTGCTGTGGGATCATAAATCATAAGTAGACAGGGAGATTACAACCCTAGCCACGTATGGTCACTTACCACTGTTCTGGGACATTGGATAGAGTGCCATGTGTCAAACACCAGCACTGCTTCCTGCATTGCCTAGGTTTGCTTTGAAGAATTTGGAAGAACTGACCAGACCCAACCATATTTTTTTTCTATTTTTTTAGATTTAACAAGTGTATAACCAAGCTTTACATCAGTTTGACTTGAAAAAAGATTTTTTTATTGTTTCTATTGCTAGGTGGAACCATGTATATATGCCAAAAGGAGCCAGACAGGCTAGGCAGAAAACAAGTAATATAGGGGCTGCAAAGCCACTCATGTCTAATT
Organism: Terrapene triunguis; assembly: GCF_002925995.2. Taxonomy (NCBI): domain Eukaryota; kingdom Metazoa; phylum Chordata; order Testudines; family Emydidae; genus Terrapene; species Terrapene triunguis. The sequence continues at coordinate 45,107,640 of NW_020664420.1, read as the reverse complement.
CCCAGATGAAATCACATCATCATAGGTACACCAGCAAAGCCAGTTAAAGTGGAGAACAAAATATTCATCAAATGTAAACCTTTTTGGATTAAAAAAAAAAAGATTCCTGGACTCTGCAATATGACAGGCTTCTGGCTTCTGGCTCCCATACTGTAACTAGTTCTCAGGAAAGGTAACATAAAACAGCTGAATAATCAAATTTTAGAAATAGTTTCTCAGTGATAAATCTGTTTGTCAACGGAATTTATTTAGCAAATTATTTCTTTATAAAACTACCCTGGAAAGATAGGGGCAGCATGGAGTGCAATGACCATTTTAATAGCGTTAGTCTAATGATCCAGGGAAGACTCAGTGGAGACCAATTTTAATTATACTCGCGATCCCAATCCAAAGCCCAGTGAAGTCAATTGAAAGACTCCCATTTATTGCAGTGGGCTCTGAATCAGGCCTCATTTTTATAAACAAATGATATGTTTGGACCCATTGTAATATACACCTCTGTGTATTTTCTAAAGAAAGAAAACAAAATAGAGTTACTGAGATTGCAAAGCAGCTAGTAGGTTTATACAATAATTACTTATAAATATGAATATGAAAATACTTATAATGTACATGTGATAATCTGTCGTATATAAATCATATTGTTAATAGTGTTTTACACTTGTAAACTACCAGCAATGTAATTCATAGCAACTATTTTGCTCTACCACATCAATAATCCAAATATTACATTTTTAAAAGTAATGTATATATGCTCACTAGTCAGTAGACTCATGATAGTTCTGAAAGAGTCATTAGCATTTATTGTGCAAGTAATCTACATATTAAGGATTGGCAATAATACATTTTGACAAAATAGGAGATGCTAAACTCTATAAAGTCAATGATCTGCTGCTTCTAGAAGTACTCTGACATTTACATTAAGATTTTTTTCTTTAAACTACCATTATGGAGCAAAGGAAATGAAACATAAAAAACTATCCTAAAGTAAGATTTCTGTTCCATAAAATTACATTCCTGTGCCTATGGCTATTGTAAGTAAGAATCATGTATTGATTTAGACTCTAGCAATACCTCAACGTAATGACCAAGCTAAAGATGAAGCTTTGGTTGAATTTCTTTAGTCTTGTGCTTTAAATCAAATGGCTAACATTTTAATATCACTTCTCTTTGTTAACAACATACAGTACACATCACTCTAACAGGTACTTCATTCCTGCTAAGCTAATGATCTTAAATTTGTTATGTTATTTAAAACTAAGAGCCAGTGGCCGAAATCTGTCTGTATTTCCGGCTAAATCGCCACTGCTTTGATTGATGCAGAAGTGTCGATTTTGCAGGTCTGGTGAAGACAAGCTGAGTCAATGGCAGAGAGTTCTCCCATTGACGTCTGTACTCCATCTCCCCAAGAGGCAGAACGTAAGTCGTTGGGAGAGCATCTCCTGTCGACATAGCGTGGTGTAGACACTGCTGTATCGACTAAGTTATATCGACTACTACATAACTGAAGTAGTGTAACTTAGGTTGACTTACAGTGTTAGTGTACATCAGCCCTGTCAAGGCTGAATCCCAACTCTGTCACTCCGAGTCCAGAAGGGGTCCCGCAAGGATTTTAAAAATTAATACTGGCCACTCCAGACTTGTATTAAACTCCCAAGGTTACAGCTTTTCTCTGACCTTGGCTCGGTAAAGGCTGCCACCACCCAAATGCAAAAAAAAAAAAAAAAAAAAACACCTTTGAACCCAGGAAGGAGCACTTGGGAATTCCTCCCTGTAGGGTACCCTCAAGCCCTTTCACCCCCTTCCCCTCCAGGGAAGAGCTGAGAAAAGAAACAAAGGAAATTAGCTGTGGCTACCAGCATGCACAAACCTCTTAGGACACCAAAAATCCAATCCTGTTCTTAAAAAAGGTAAATTTTATTAAAAACAAAAAGAAAGAAAATACATCTGGAACTTAAGCTTTTGCTAGATTTTAAAAGAGCAATTTCAAAAACCAAGCACCCAAAATAGCTTTCTTGGGGCTTCAGCTTAAAGGTTACAAGCAAACAAAAGCATCTGGGGTTAGCACAGAAGAGTCCACAAGCCAATAAGAAATAAAAGAAATAACCCTAATCGCGTCTAGCTAAACATTCTGATCTACTTACACATTTGGAATTCAGATAAGTAGTTCTAGGCATGACCTGATGATTTATGATCATACCTGGCTTAAGCTGTTTATAGCATGGCTGCTCTGTCCCTCCAGCCCAGAGAATAACAGACAAAGGGAAAGTTTCTTTCCCAATTTTAAAATGTTCTATCTTCCCATTGGCTCTTTTAGTCAGGTGCCCACTTTTTTTCTTTAGCTGGGGGACTTTTTAACCCTTTACAGATAAAGCAAATAAAGAACAGCTACCAAGAGGGATTTTACAGCTAACTGGCTGGCTGGGTATCCATCAAAGGGAGCTATCCCCGCCCCCCCCCCCCCCTTTATTTATCACAAGCCCTTACATGGGGCAGCTCTTTGAAAGCTCCAAGAGCCCAATGTGAGGTGTTTTGTGGGGTTGGGTGGTTGGTTGTCGGGGGTTGGGAGGTGTGGAAAGAAGGGCAGGAAGGTAGCTGAAGAGGTGAATAAGCAATGGGTAAACCGTGGCTGCATCTTTACACCTCTAGACTAGAGGTTGTAAAAGGCCACTATACCACTGTAAGTGAAGAACATAATATCAATAAAATCAGTACTGCCAACTCCAAATGTTCCAAAATCATGAGTCAGGCCCCAGATATACATGAGATTGGTTTTTTAAATATCAAATTTGTGGTTCTTTTTCTTTTTGTTTTTGAGCTTCTAGAGTACCCTAAGCTGACATTTTCAAGCTGTCTACCACCGCAAGAGGGAGAAACTTACTTTATCTAAAATGAAGCTCAGATTCTCATATAATTGTCTCTAGGAGCTGGGGCTTTAAGAAAAACATCAAATAGCGAAAGATTCAAGATAAAATCGTGAGAGTCAGCAGCAAAGATGAATAAAATGGAATAGGAGAAAATATGCTGGATTGGTGCCCATTGATTTTTATCCACTTAAGGCATTAACCCACCCTAGAAGTCCAAATTCTTCCTTGGCCACTTGGAAGCTGGGACAGTTTGATCCCTGTTTTATGAATGAAGAGAATGAGGGATGAAGAGCAAACACAGTATTACTGTTTGTCAATGACCTCCGGTATAAAGGTGTTTAGATATTGTGTATAGCCATATTGCATATTCATAATGCTTTCTATGAAATTATCTTTGCTTAGTAATATACCTTGAAGTATAGTAAAGAAGTTTAGAGCAACGGAATAGAATTTGTTTAAATCATATCCTCAATAATCCATCAATATTAACAACAAGATGTATATTAAGATACAAGGTGCCCCAAAATAAACCATTAACCATAAAAGATACTGTGTCAGAAATTACTCACGATATGCCTACGTATTGTAGCATGTGGCCCTACAATACATGGACAATCACTCTGCAAACCAGCATAAAAAATCTCAGAATTCCCAGACATCCCCCTCACTGCTGTAATTCGTGGGACTGATGTCACAACTATGAATTATGAGCCTATCTTGACAAGTATATTAAGGAGCTGAATCTCCACTCAGATAAGGTGTAAGTGAGGTGTAATCCAGCTAAAGTCAATGGAGTTCCACCAAAATAAAACCAGCATGAGAGAAGAAGCAGGCCCTACCAATCTAAAAAGTGTGCACACAGTTAAAAGGAACTGAAAGACAGATTTGAACATGAATTTTGTCAACTGACTCTTTCCAACCTGTGTAGAAAATAATGTCAACTGTCAAAATGTCAAATCATTTTAACTGCACAACAATGAGGAAAGGAATAAGTTTATAAAACAGCAAAGCAGAAGGGCAGAAACCCTGCCTCACTAAAACAAATGATTTATGTATTTCCCCACACAAACAAGGCAAAGCTTAAATGCGTTTGTGTGTTTTTTTCATTAAAGTGTTTCTTAAATGGATATTCTTGTTTGATGTGTGCATTGTAAAATTTTTCAGTGAGCAAAAATTGACTTAAAAATACCATCTCAGGGAACTCATGACTACACATTCAATTTGCCTGCAATTCCAGAAACCTTTGATGGCGTTATTGGGTTTTGGACTGGGACTCGGAAGATCTGAATTCTCTTTCTAGCTCTTCAACTGACTACAATGAAATCTTAGGTGAGTCACTTGACCTCTATATGCCTCATTTTTATCAACTGTAAAAGGAGCTATTCACCTTTGTACAAGCACTTTGAGGTACAGATGAAAAGCACTATATTAATGCTGTGTAGTGTTGTATTGCCACCCACTCTGCCAGCCCTGCATATAGGGGGTGTATTGCAGGAGAGAGTGGGTGTTCCAGTGGTGGAGGGGAAGTGGGGGAGTGGGAGCAGAGCGCAAATCCCCAATCAGTTTAGCAGTCTTTGTGAACCATTGCAACGAGCATAATTTAAACCAGAGAAGGAAAAAGATGGTTTAGAGCTGCTTCCCCACCACTGCCACCTCTTTCTTTGCAGTTGCGCTTGGGGCCCTCTGAGAATCTGGCCCACTAAATTGTGGCAATATAAGTTCCAGTGTTAACTGTGCTTTGTGTTCAAAAATAAGTGTTTCTTTTTATCATTTTTGTATTTGTTGCCTTTCAGGTTCATTGAATATCCCTAAGTTCTTGTATTATGAGAATGTGAGTAGGAGTGACTGATTTCTCTTTATGTCGTTCATTATTTTGTATACCACCATCTTGTCCCTTCTTATTCATCTCCTCTGTAAACGTAATAGTCCAAATTATTTCAGGCTCTGTTCATAGGAAAAATCTTTCCATATCTCTAATAATTGTCCTTGTCCTTTACTGTATCTTTATTTGAGATGGATCTGTATTTTATATATTTTTTATTTATATTTATAATGATGGTGCCATGGGGGAAAAGTTCCTGTCCAAAGCTCTAAGAACTTTTTATATATTCAAAACACAATTGTATAAATAAGAATTAAACTAGCAGACTCCCCTCACCCTGAAACCAAACAGTAAAACAATCAATAGGAGGCACATGTTTGTTTGTTGTCCTACGTGACTGAAGATGACACTGACAATGGTTTTACGTCTTGTGAGTATGGTTGTGAATAAAAAGATCGATGCGTAAGTGGCAGTCCCAGGGCCAGCTCCAGGCACCAGCGAAGGAAGCAGGTACCTGGGGCAGCCAATAGAAAGGGGCAGCACTCCGTCCATTGTTGGGGCAGCACGTCTGGGTCGGCGGCGACAGCACTTTGGTGGCAGCTCAATCGTTCCACTTCAGTCTTCGGTGGCAATTCGGCGGCGGTTCCTTCACTCCCTGTCTTCTTCTTCAGCAGCACTTCGGCGGCAGCTCAATCAGGTTTTTCTTTTCTTTTTTTTTCTTTTCTTTTCTTTCTTTTTCGCCGCTGGGGCCGGCAAAAAAGCTGGAGCCGGCCCTGGGCAGTCCTTTCCTTATGAAGTGCATAGGTAGCTCAGTGCTGACGAAGGGATTACAGTCTCTGCCTGCTGAGTCTGCTGCTGTTTAGGACTCAGCCTCCATGCTTCAAGATCAACACAACAGTTAATCTTGACTGGGTAACCCCATTGCTGAGTGTGATCTATCTGTTGCTGACAAAACCAGTGTTGCACAGTTTAGTGTGTCCTTGAAGTGTTTCTTCTGGCCGCCTCCTATGCGGTTGCCCACTTTCAGTTCACTATACAGCAACTGCTTTGGCATTCTGGTGTTGTCCATTCTCAATACATGACCAACCCAACGTAAATGTGATGCGATAAGCATGGCTTCAGTCCCTGTGGAGTGACTACATTCCAGAACCCCGTTATTGGTAACTTTATCCTGCCATTTGATGCAGAGTATGGCAGGCAGATGTCATAAATGGAACTTATCTGAAAGCTTAATGTGATGCCAGGTCCAGGTCTCACACCTATACAACAAGTTGAACAGCACAACTGCTTAATAGACTTTTAATTTGGTTTGAAGTTTAATGCCATGTTGCTGCCAGTCTCTGCCTGATAGTCTGCCAAATGGTGAACTGGCTTTGTGTTACAACTTGTTGGCTCCTTGTCTATAGTAACATCATTTAAGAATATACTACCAAGACAGCAGAAGTCTGTAACGGCATTCAGCTGTTGTTGCTGAGGGTGACTTTTGGTTTCGTGTAGGGTTTCTCTGGTGCAGGTTGATACGTGACCTCTGTCTTTTTTAGATTGATTGTTGGACCATACCTTTCTGCAGGCTCTTCAAATCTGTTTGTAATCAATTGTCTCTCTTCTAGAGTATGTGCCTCTAGAACACAGTCATCAACATATGGCAGTTTATAAACAATTGCCTTGAAGACCTTGGTGGAAGATCACAGCCTGTTTAGATTAAATCATTTTACAGAGGATTGGAAACATACCCTGATACTGGCATTCAGGTCTCTTGTAGCATGATCAAGCCTTGCTTCATAAGAGATTAAACAAGAGTGGGCCAATTACACAGCCCTACTTAATACCATTAGTGATAGGAAATGGGTCAGACAGAACACCATCTATGCAGACTCTTCTAGCATTCCATCATGAAATAGCCTCAGAATATTGATTAATTTTTTTAGACAACCAAACTTTACATAATAATTGCCAAAGCCCAGGTCTAATGATGGTGTCAGATGCTTTAACTGGGTCAATAAAGGCCATGTAAAAGTCCTGCTGCTGTTCTCTGCACCTGTGCATCTGATGGGCTACAAATATCAGGTCTGCCATTCCTCACATTGGCCTAAAACCATACTGTGACTCCAATAGCATGTGGTAAGCAATGTTGCATAACAGACAATCAAAGAGTTCTCTAGTCAGAACCTTTCTAGCAATGGAGAGTAATGAAATACCACAATAGTTAGCATAGTTGGTCTTTCCATCTTTCCTTTTGTATATGGTGACAGTGGCGGTGTCTTTGAAGTCTTGAGATATGTCTTCAGTACTCCATATATGAGATATAGTCCATGCAGTTGCCTCAGAATGATCTCACCTCCATACTCAAATATTTCTGCAAGGTATGCCATCAGATCCAGGAGCCCTGCAGTTCTTCATGGCACTGATTGCAGCATTGATTTCATCTAGTGCCTCGTCTGTGATGTTGGTCGGTATGGGAAAAAGATCACTGAAATGCTGTCGCCACCTCTGAAGGATTTCTCCTTTGTCAGTGACTATTGTTAGGCTGTCCACACTGTTCAAAGGCACTGTAGTGGTATGTGTAGAACCATATACAACTTTCAATACAGCATAGAAGTCTTAGGTCTCATGACAGTCATCATAGCCCTGGATGTCATCTACTTTGGCATTCCACCATTGATCCTGCATGTCTCCTGTATATTATAACTGTGCCTACAAGGACATGGGATACAAGAATTTGCTAATGCATTTCATGTATTTTCAGATACCTGCCCTCAACACAACACTCTTCTCCCCAAAGCATTAAACACAGTATTTTAAAGGAAAGACTGTACCATGAATATTCATGCCATTATAACTTTTTAACTATTATTATACATCTCTTCCCTAATATAATCTATTGTTTTTTTTGATGCTTTGACCACCACTGTGCATTGCGAGATGTTCTCATTGAGCTTTCCTGAGTGCTTATAGTTACTTTATAACCCATCAATATATACAAGTAATTCAAATTGTTCCTTCTAGTTATAAGGGAGCTTCCAGAGGGATAGTTTTGGAATTTTTCAGATCAGAGTGCGATTATCTGATATTAAAGTACCACATTGTCAGCAGGTGTTGAATATTTTCATACCTGTCATTGGCCTTTCTAGAGAACATAAGAACATAAGAAAGGCCGTACCGGGTCAGACCAGAGGTCCATCTAGCCCAGTATCCTGTCTACCGACAGTGGCCAATGCCAGGTGCCCCAAAGGGAGTGAACCTAACAGGCAATGATCAAGTGATCTCTCTCCTGCCATCCATCTCCACCCTCTGACAGACAGAGGCAAGGGACACCATTCCTTACCCGTCCTGGCTAATAGCCATTAATGGATTTAACCACCATGAATTTATCCAGTTCTCTTTTAAACTCTGTTATAGTCCTAGCCTTCACAACCTCCTCAGGTAAGGAGTTCCACAAGTTGACTGTGTGCTGCGTGAAGAAGAACTTCCTTTTATTTGTTTTAAACCTGCTGCCTATTAATTTCATTTGATGACCCCTAGTTCTTGTATTATGGGAATAAGTAAATAACTTTTCCTTATCCACTTTCTCCACATCACTCATGATTTTATATACCTCTATCATATCCCCCCTTAGTCTCCTCTTTTCTAAGCTGAAGAGTCCTAGCCTCTTTAATCTCTCCTCATATGGGACCCGTTCCAAACCTTTAATCATTTTCGTTGCCCTTTTCTGAACCTTTTCTAGTGCCAGTATATCTTTTGTGTACAGACCACATCTGTACGCAGTATTCGAGAGGAGGGCATACCATTGATTTATATAAGGGCAATAATATATTCTCAGTCTTATTCTCTATCCCCTTTTTAATGATTCCTAACATCCTGTTTGCTTTTTTGACCGCCTCTGCACACTGCGTGGACATTTTCAGAGAACTATCCACGATGACTCCAAGATCTTTTTCCTGACTTGTTGTAGCTAAATTAGCCCCCATCATATTGTATGTATAGTTGGGGTTATTTTTTCCAATGTGAATTACTTTACATTTATCCACATTAAATTTCATTTGCCATTTTGTTGCCCAGTCACTTAGTTTTGTGAGATCTTTTTGAAGTTCTTCACAGTCTGCTTTGGTCTTAACTATCTTTAGCAGTATAGTATCATCTGCAAATTTTGCCACCTCATTGTTTACCGCTTTCTCCAGATCATTTATGAATAAGTTGAATAGGATCGGTCTGAGGACTGACCCTTGGGGAACATCACTAGTTACCCCTCTCCATTCTGAGAATTTACCATTAATTCCTACCCTTTGTTCCCTGTCTTTTAACCAGTTCTCAATCCATGAAAGGACCTTCCCTTTTATCCCATGGCAGCTTAATTTACATAAGAGCCTTTGGTGAGGGACCTTGTCAAAGACTTTCTGGAAATCTAAGTACACTATGTCCACTGGATCCCCCTTGTCCACATGTTTGTTGACCCCTTCAAAGAATTCTAATAGATTAGTAAGACACGATTTCCCTTTACAGAAACCATGTTGACTATTGCTCAACAGTTTATGGTTTTCTATGTGTCGGACAATTTTATTCTTAACTATTGTTTCGACTAATTTGCCTGGTACAGACGTTAGACTTACCGGTCTGTAATTGCCGGGATCACCTCTAGAGCCCTTTTTAAATATTGGCGTTACATTAGCTAACTTCCAGTCATTGGGTACAGAAGCTGATTTAAAGGACAGGTTACAAATCTTAGTTAACAGTTCCGCAACTTCACATTTGAGTTCTTTCAGAACTCTTGGGTGAATGCCATCTGGTCCCGGTGACTTGTTAATGTTAAGTTTATCAATTAATTCCAAAACCTCCTCTCGTGACACTTCAATCCGTGACAGTTCCTCAGATTTGTCACCTACAGAAGCCAGCTCAGGTTTGGGAATCTCCCTAACATCCTCAGCCATGAAGACTGAAGCAAAGAATCCATTTAGTTTCTACGCAATGACTTTATCGTCTTTAAGCGCTCCTTTTCTATCTCAATCATCAAGGGGCCCCACTGGTTGTTTAGCTGGCTTCCTGCTTCTGATGTACTTAAAAAACATTTTGTTATTAACTTTGGAGTTTTTGGCTAGCCGTTCTTCAAACTCCTCTTTGGCTTTGCTTATTACATTCTTGCACTTAATTTGGCAGTGTTTATGCTCCTTTCTATTTGCCTCACTAGGATTTGACTTCCACTTTTTAAAGGAAGTCTTTTTATCTCTCACTGCTTCTTTTACATGGTTGTTAAGCCATGGTGGCTCTTTTTTAGTTGTTTTACTGTGTTTCTTAATTTGGGGTATACATTGAAGTTGGGCCTCTATTATGGTGTCTTTATAAAGCGCCCATGCAGCTTGCAGGGATTTCACTTTAGTCACTGTACCTTTTAACTTCTGTTTAACTAACCCCCTCATTTTTGCATAGTTCCCCCTTTTGAAATTAAATGCCACAGTGTTGGGCTATTGAGATGTTCTTCCCACCACAGGGATGTTGAATGCTATTGTATTATGGTCACTATTTCCAAGCGGTCCTGCTATAGTTACCTCTTGGACCAGCTCCTGCGCTCCACTCAGGACTAAATCTAGAGTTGCCTCTCCCCTTGTGGGTTCCCGTACCAGCTGCTCCATGAAGCAGTCATTTAAAGTATCGAGAAATTTTATCTCTGCATTTCATCCTGAAGTGAAATGTTCCCATTCAATATGGGGATAATTGAAATCCCCCACTATTATTGAGTTCTTAATTTTGGGTACGTCTATACTTACCTCTGGGTCCAGCGGTAAGCAATTGATCTTCTGGGATCGATCCCGGAAGTGCTCGCCGTCGACGCCGGTACTCCTGCTCTGCGAGAGGAGTACACAGAGTCAACGGGGGAGCCTGCCTGCCGCGTCTGGACCCACGGTAAGTTCGAACTAAGGTACTTCGACTTCAGCTACGTTATTAACATAGCTGAAGTTGCATATCTTAGTTCGAAGTGGGGGGTTAGTGTGGACCAGGCCTTTGATAGCCTCTCTAATTTCCCTTAGCATTTCATCATCACTATCACCGTCCTGGTCAGGTGGTCGATAATAGATCCCTAATGTTATATTCTTATTAGAGCATGAAATTTCTATCCATAGAGATTCTATGGAACATGCGGATTTGCTTAAGATTTTTACTTCATTTGATTGCACATTTTCTTTCACATATAGTGCCACTCCCCCCCCCCACCCCCCGCACGACCTGTTCTGTCCTTCCGATATATTTTGTACCCCGGAATGATTGTGTCCCATTGATTGCTCTCAGTCCACCGGGTTTCTGTGATGCCTATTATATCAATATCCTCCTTTATCACAAGGCACTCTAGTTCACCCATCTTATTATTTAAACTTCTAGCATTTGTGTACAAGCACTTTAAAAACTTGTCACTGTTTATTTGTCTGCCCTTTTCTGATGTGTCAGATTCTTTTTTATGTGAATGTTTATCATCTGATCTGGCCCCTACTTTATCCTCTTCCATCCTCTGCTCCTGACTATAACCTGGAGATTCTCTATCATTAGACTCTCCCCTAAGAGAAGTCTCTGTCCGATCCACATGCTCCTCTGCAGCAGTCGGCTTTCCCCCATCTCCTAGTTTAAAAACTGCTCTACAACCTTTTTAATGTTTAGTGCCAGCAGTCTGGTTCCACTCTGGTTTAGGTGGAGCCCATCCTTCCTGTATAGGCTCCCCCCATTCCAGAAGTTTCCCCAGTTCCTAATGAATGTAAACCCCTCCTCTCTACACCATCGTCTCATCCATGCATTGAGACTCTGAAGCTCTGCCTGCCTACCTGGCCCTGCGGTGCAGAGCTGGTGCAGACTTACATTTTGTTATTGTAATTACATAGATTGACATGTTGCTATTATAATTTATCAAGGTCATGCAGTCTCTATAGGATCTGTGGAAACTGTTGCTAGATTGCTGTGACTTCATTAAAGCTCCACTGAGGGAAACCAAAATAGAGTCTGTTACACTGCTGACTGATCTATAAGTAATTTTTAAAAGTATTTGTGAAAATAAGAATTATTTAAGCCACTATGAAATTAAAATCCAACTATCAGGAATGGTAATGGAAATTCCAACATAATCAATGTAGTGCTACCTATGCCTCTGTTAAACTCATACAGAAAAGAATGTATGCATGGAAAAATACTTATGGTGGTATGCAGAAAGAGCATTTACAGCATGTCCACTCTTAAATGACTACATGTTTGAAAATGCACAATGGTGTTTTCACTGTCAGAAAAAGCTGTAATGGTGCCTTCTGGTATTTAGTTCCAGATAGGGCATATATTAATATTTTTATCTGCTTTAAACTGTATATGGTAATTGGGCTACTAGAAATGATGAGAGGGGAAAATTGAACCTGTGAAGGTTGAGCCTGTATCTCAAATTTAGGGTATGTGAACACAGCTAAAGCTGTGGGTATAGGCTAGCCAACCTGAGAACTTAAATCCAGCTAGTGTGGGTAATAGAGCAGTGAAGACAGCTCAGTCTAGGCTTCCGCACAGTTAGTACAAGCCCAGTGCAGATCCCAGGTACATACTTGGCTCATTAGCTGGCATTGACCCTATATCTCAGCAGAGGGCAAGCAGATTCTCCTCAACTGATTGAAGAGGGATTTCCTGGCTGATAGCTTGGACATAAACTTGCTAAGGAGGAAAAGATGGTGAGGGCAGGAAATCCCGCATCCCATCTCAGTCAGGGGAAAGGTGTTGAAGAGACTTTTGTGTTACTTGTGTGACAAATAACAAACATGTTGTCTTTCTGGAAACCTGTTCTTGATCCCCCTCTCTTTCTCTCTCTCTCTCAGTGTAGCAGAAGTTGAATCAGCATTTACTAATCTCTCATTTAAAAGGTTGGAGTTATATTAACCTTTTGGTTATATAATACAAAGTCAAAGAGAGATTTAAAAAAAATCTGAAAGAGGAAACTGGATAAAGAAATAAAGCATATTCAGTTATCCTCCATTAATACACAACACAGGGATATGAAACTTGTATTGCAAGCTTAGTTGATAAACGAAAGATGAGAACCAGCAGGGTATGAACAAAATAGGTTCTGAGTAACTGTGGAACAGAAGAATTCCAGGAACTGCAAGAGTGACAGGGATAATGATTAAGCAAGGAATTTTTCTTTACAATATTTTTGCCAATATATTCAAAACCGACAGAGATGCCTATGCTGATAAAAATCTTGTTTAAAGAACTATTTTTAATGGCAAGATATGATAAGTGCTCCTGCTGTTACATTTGTATGTAAAATCTTAGTGCAGTGGCAGCTAGGATGTGTGTTCAATAAATTGCAGAGATTCACACCTCCCCTGGACTATTACATTAATTTCTACCTAGAAGACTTAAGCAACTTGAAGAGAATTCAAAGAAGACTAACAAAAATGATGAGGAAGATGGAGGGCCTGACTTATGAAGCAAGATTAAAACTTGCTGGTTCAAGTAACAACTAAGGAGATACTTGGTAAAAGACTACAAATATTTGAAGGGGATAAATACCAAGGAGGGAAAGGAGTTACAGAGGAATCAAGACGGGAGAGGAGTTGCAGAGGAATAAAAAGTGTAATGGGAATAAATGAAGAAAAAGAAATTCAAGAAAATTTCCCTGATGATAATATGTATGAGGCTGTGATATAGTCAAAAGAAGTGATGGATGCCAAATCACTTGGGCACTTAAAACGAGGCTGAACAAATCATTAGAAAATGTGCTGTTGTTTACACTCTTGAACAGGAAGGAAGAATGACTGGTTGATCTAGTACAGTGGTTTTCAACCTGTGGTTCATGGACCCGGGGGAGTCCACAGACTGTCTAATATTTCCAAAGGAGTCCGCAACTCCATTTGAAACTTTTTAGGAGTCCGCAAATGAAAAAAGGTTGAAAACCTCTGATCTACTAGGTTTTTCCCACCTGTAACTTCTATGATATAATTCTGAATTTCACTTTCTTGGAGCCATACCGTATTCTTCATCGTGGGCAGGGCACAATGGCCTGTGAGTCCCCAGAGAGTGCAGCCACCGCACCAACTTTGAAGAAAATGCAGAACATGCTCCCTCTTCAAGAGGACAGTGTTACTGTCTAGTGCACAGTGGGAGATGGACCATGGTCTGACACCCTTCAGAGAGGCAAGTGCTATTACAGACATTAACCTCACACCATACTTACACTGCAAATGTGTCTGGGTCTTATACATCCCCACTCCCTCCCAATCTTTGTTCACTTACAGATTCATAGATTTTAATGTCACAAGGCACCACTTTGATAATTTAATCTGATCTCCTGCATAAAAGAGGCCATAGATCTCATTTAGTGATTCCTGCATCTTGACTTTTCTTATTATACCTTTCTCAACTCATGATATTGCAAGAAAATCAAATTCCACTCATTTCCATCAAAAGAAAACAGCCTCAATAGAAAATGCCTCTGGCTAATAACCACTTGTACACCATCTATGGATTTGCTAAGGAAATTCCTCCTCAGGCAAGTTATGTACATTAAAGAAGCTGCCCCTCCCATTAAGAAATCCTAGGGCCCTTCCCTTATGGCAGCTGATCTCCCTTGGTCCAATTTTTAAAAAGCAAGGCCTCTTTTCTCATCTATAGATAATGAGCTTCCAATTATGTATGGCACATCACAATCATCTTAGCAGGAAAAACATTTTCCAGTGTATAAAGTTTTTTGTGTGTGTGGTGTATTTTGTTTGTTTCTTTTGGTCAGTTAGGTAAGGTTTTTATTACAAGGATTCTACAGCTGTTAAGGGACAGATTTTGATACCCTTGTTCATGCTGAGTAGCATCTTACTCCTTAAAGTCAGTGAGACTGCTTGTGGAATAAGTTGTTTCTCACCATCAGTAAAGTTAGCAGTATCTGTTCCTAGACCTTTAGCAAGAAATATCATTTCTCTTGTCTTGATCCCATGCCTGCTGTACAAGTTCTCCCTCTACTTTTGACTATATTGTGCCAAAATTACACTATTTTCCACAAACCAGTGATTACTAGTAGCTGCTGGTCAGTTTGGAGTAGTCTCCACAGTACATTTTATGAAGAATTTCTGGACCAATTTGCCCACCCCCATACTGAAAGATATGAAGTATAAAGCCTGTATCATAGATACATATTCAGAGTTAGGTACCAAAACTCAGTCCATTTAGCTCTAAGAGTATTACACAATTGTATGCACATAAGTTTTGTCCTCAGAGTTCTGTCTTGCTTTCCCTTCATTATGAATCAGAGCTACAGATAGTAAGAACTGAAACATTTGTAAATATTCTTTAAAATATATGAAGCCACTTAAGAAGTCCCATTTTTGTTGTGGTCAAAATATATGATTTCTGAAATTCACACTGAAAGCAGGAAAAAGGTTAAATTACAACTAATCAAACCTGTCAACTGTCTACATTAGCTGATTTACTATTTAGATTATGTGTTTAAAAGTCCTGGGTTTTGGGGTTTTTTTTTTTTTTTTATTGCTTGGAATCTGATCTGCCTATAAACAACTTCATGAATTCTGGTGCCACACAACATCTGAAAAACACATCTGTTTCCTTAATCAGAATAATATCCTGAATCTGTAAAATTAAAAGTAATGAACAACTTCCCTGCTAACCCAACAATTAGGAATATTTTATTCATTAAAATTCTTTTCCTGTTTTTACTCAGGTGAAACTCTCCCACTGAGACCAAAGGGAATTTTGACTGAATAAGGGCTGCAGGAGAATTCTCTTTGTTTTGCTATTATATTAAAGGAAAATTGACAACCTCAAACTTGAGCTACTTGAAAAAGGCTTTGTCTACACTGGACTTTCGTAGGTAAAACTTTTGTCATCAAGGTGTGAAACACCGCCCCTCCCTCCCTTCCCCTTCCCCCCCCCCCCACAGAGCAACAAAAGTTTTACCCACGAAAAGCACCAGTGTGAATAGTTCTTTGTCAGCAGGAGAGCTCTCCTGCTGACAAAGCTACCGCTGCTCGCTGGGGCTACATGTTTTTTTGTCGGCAGGAGAGCTCTCTCTTGCCGACAACCAGCGGCTACACTGTGCACCTTTTAGTGGCATGGCTGTAGCAGCACAGCTGTGTCACTAAAAGGTGTGTAATGTAGACATGGCCTAAGGCCCTCTGCTGCAAGCTGCTATATGCAGGTAGAGCCTTGTGTCTGCATAGAGTCCCATGTTCTGCACTGGCTCAGGAATCAGCCAGCACCTAGCAGTTTGCAGGATAGGGACCTATTAAAGTTATTTTAAATAAATCCACTATTTGTTCATCAAACTGTTAAAAATAAAATAACACTGATATGTTGGACACACAAGGAGCATTACCAAAAGCACTCAGCATTTGCCTGATTGGGAGTTTTACCACCGCTTTCCATGGGAACAGAGCTAAGGCCAATGCTGAGCTCTTCTGAAAATTCCACTTACAATAAAACTCTTCCATGACAAAAATAACAAAAGGAATACAGAGCAGCACATCCCATTATCTGGGCTGTATTGACATTATCAATTAAGGGGTGCACAGAGAAATACCCAAAAAAGTCATGCTGATTTTGAGCTTGCTTTGAAACATAGGGAACAAAATCGAAGTTTCTCACATAGAAAAGGACTAAACTCTGTCCACTGACTATTGAGGGCTTTGGAGTAGTTTTTCAGTTGTAGGGGGAGAGAAATATTAGTTCCAAACTTCCAAGTGCTTATCACAAACACCAGTGGATTTTTAAGTTAAAAAACAAATAAACGAAAAAATCACAACCTTTATAGTGACCTTTGACGGGGTGTGCATACCCCGCACTAGCCAAGACAGGGTTAAACCCACATTAGGGACAGCGGAAGTCCTGCCCCCTAGGCTGGACCAGGCATGCGCTAGATGCTGCAGCAGTATAAAGGGAGGAAGCCCAGATCATTCGGGGCTGGATGCCGGAGGGGAAGGACCTGTGCTGGGAGCGCCCACTGAGGACCAGCTACGGCCCCTGCCTGCAGAGACATGAGGCCCCAAGGGCAGACTTAGACCCCTGCGACCAACGGAGCCCCAGGAAGTGACCTGTGCAGTGGAGTCTGGAGACCCCGAAGCATCATGGACTGCCACACCAGACACAACGGACAACAGTTGGAAGTGACCTGGGGGGGTAACGGAGTGGTATCTCCCACCCAGGTAAGCTGAGCATCTTTCAGTGGGATTCCCCACTGAGCCAGTGGTGGACCTCTCTGCCACTGCTAGGGCCCTGGTTCGGGACTTGGAGAAGTCTGGTGGGCCCTGGCCCCCCTGTCTGGAGTGTCAACACCACCACCCCTTTGCTGGCGGCTGCTCAGGTACCGGCCTCTAGACCACGCTGCCCTGTCCCCAAGGGCTGCTATATGGACTCTGTCAGCTAGGCCACGCTGACCTGGGCACCAGGGCTATTACTTTTGCTCTGGTCCTTAGGCCCCAGGGTGGTGAGGTCGGAGATGGACAAGCAGACTTAACGACATTGTCCACGTACCCCCTGCACCCTCCTTTCAGGACGGGGTGTACATACACCACCACATGACTATTTTGGAAAGTAAAAATGAGTAAAAAACAGAAATATATTTAAAAAACTATATTCTTAGGTGTGCCTTATTTGTGAATCTGTGGGGGGAATATGAGATTATTAACTGCATTTTTTTATACAAAATGAGATGAGACTGTGAATTTGTTTTTGTATATGAGAAGTTGTATTACCCTGGTCTAATGGGCTAATTGGGGGGGTTATTTGCTTAATTCCATGATGGTGCGGTTAGTGGTCAAGTTTGAAAAGAGAAAATCCTCCTAAAATAGGAGAACTCTCTTCAGATATTTATAGATCAGGGTAATCATCTGGGACAGAGTCCCTAAAAAGAGGTGTTCTGCTGTGCTCTATCCCGACCCACCATCACGACAGACTCCCCCTGTTTATGCCAATTGTGAGTCAGTGGACCTCTGCCAGGCTATTCCTTTTTCTTCTTTTTAGCTCTACATCCTTTTTTTACAGCAGCCTGCAAAGCCCAGAGATCTACTTTTCTAATTAGACATTAGGGAACATCTTCCCATGTTGCTAAGGAGATTACTTGTGTGTGTATGTGTGTGCAGCAAAAATGTGGGGAATGCTGGGCTGCAAAGAAAGACGGTATCTATATAGGGGTATTGCAATGTAGGACAGCTCATGATGACTATAAAACTCCTGCATTTAAAAGGCATTGGACTCTCATTTTCATATGAATGGAATGACTGTAGATTATTACTCAGGATTTATCCAGGTGAAGTAATTTTCACCCCGGGGAATAAGGTTTCCTCATTTCAGTTGTTTTCTTAAATATACTTGCTCGTTTAAAAAACAAACAAACTTTGAATCTGGT
This sequence comes from Terrapene triunguis, assembly GCF_002925995.2. Taxonomy (NCBI): domain Eukaryota; kingdom Metazoa; phylum Chordata; order Testudines; family Emydidae; genus Terrapene; species Terrapene triunguis. The sequence goes on along the minus strand of NW_020664420.1, from coordinate 45,089,588 downwards.
CTCTTCAAGACTCTGTTTCTAACAAACCTCAGTAGGCATACTGGCATATGAAAAAATAAATCAGTATTTTCTTCTTATATTGATTTTTCACTTATAGTAAGTGCAAAGATTCTGTCTTCCTAAAAATGAAGGATCAATGTAATCACATTTCCTTACAACCTGATGAATATTTTCCCCATGGAATCATTCCACCTATGAAAAACAGCATAGCCTATAATGTTTAAAATCAAATTGAGGGTATACTCCAAACTCTGAACACTGCATTCTTGAATATTTGAAATGATTTAGCACTTGGCAGCTGTATCTTGCTGTGTACTTCTATGCTGCGTAATACATTTAAAAGACTGAGCTTCTGGTTCAAAACCTCCCACCCAGATAGGAAGCAAAAGACAAGGTTGGCAATGCCTCCCTGGATCTTGACAAGTTAGACTAGGAGGTGTTTGTTCCTCAAGGCAATTTCCTCAAGGACAAGTGAGAATGGAAATAAAAATAATCACAGACACCTTTCACCACTGTGTAAGTAAGCACAGCTAGAGTGACAGAGCTGCACTGCAGGGCCTCAAGAACGGCTAGTAAAACTGTCTATCTGGGCATATATGTATGGAAATGATTAAGTTGAATTGCAATTTTCCCAATAATTATATGAAGGATCTATGTACAGGTGACAGCATTGCTCTAGTAAAGTACATTCCATTACAACTAAACAGCAGGAAAGCGAGCCTCCTACAAACAATGATTTAATGGACTCAAAAGACAGAGTGAGAACTTTCTTTGTAGAGAAAGAAATAATCCCTAACCCTCCAATAGCACAGAAATAACTTCTACAGACCTCAGTACATTCCAGCTGATATTGAATTGCCTAAAAAGCTCAACAAGTCATCATTAGAATATTATCCCAGAAAAGATGACTGTACAAAGTGCCCCAAGATAATTCTTTAGAACAGAAGAAGAGATGAGTCTCAAGTGCCTCCCTTTCCTGATTCATGACTACCCATTAAACAGTTTGGGGAAATTTACTCTTTGATATTTGGTGTACAAAAACATTAGTATTAGATTGCAAGATAACAATCAGCAATCTTTTATCCTAACACTTAAAAGGCACCCTTTCAGACAGCTGTGCTTTTCACAAAATGAGCTTAAAATGTGATTATAACACTTCCATTTGGCACGAGTCCTGTAAGATGCCAAGAGATGGTGGCTCTTGAAAAAGGCAAGTGATTGGGGATCTTTGCATGGAGCTTTCTATGATGGCCTCCCTTTTTTCTTATATCTGGACTCAAGAACCCACAACAATTTTTTTTTATTGAAAGACGTATATATGAGTGGTCAAAAAATTAACTTAAGCCTAAACACCAACAGCATCCCCCCTTCCCCCCACATACACACACAGCACTTAAAATGTCCTAAATGCTGCAGCTGATCTAATGTTATATGACACTGAATGAGGAAAGAGGCAGTCCTAGGCAGCCAGGACGGAAACTATATTGGACTTTGCTGATGAATGCAAAAAACTTGATTTCTATCCAGAAGCAAATATGGTCCCTACAGCTTCTGCATTCTTTGAGTGCCCTTAAGACTAGCCCCATGGATCAGATTTTCAAAGGTATTTAGGTGCATAAAGATGCAAATAAATGCCTTAGTAGGATTTACAAAAGCTCCTAAAGAAATTAGGTGCTGAACTCCCATTAAAATCAATGGAAGTTAGTCACCTAACCTGCTTAGCTGTGATCCATCCAGTGCCACTCAGAGGATTCAGGGGGCCTGGGGCAAAGCAATTTCCATAAAAAAAAGTTTCAATACTATAGAATACTATATTCTCGTGGGGGCCCCTGCGGGGCCCGGGGCAAATTGCCCCACTAGCTCCCCCCTCTGGGTGGCCCTGGATCCATTCCCTGTTGCCCATTCCCAGCTTCTGGCAAACGGAGGCAAGGGACACCATACTTGCCCATCCTCGCTAATAGCCATTGATGGACCTATCCTCCATTAACTTATCTAGTTCTTTTTTGAATCCTGTTATAGTCTTGGCCTTCACAACAAGGAGTTCCACAGGTTGACTGTGCGTTGTGTGAAAAAATGCTTCCTTTTGTTTGTTTTAAACCTGCTGCCTATTAATTTGATTTGGTGACCCCAAGTTCTTGTGTTATGAGAGAGAGTAAATAACACTTCCATATTTACTTTCTCCACACTAGTCATGATTTTATAGACCTCTATCATATCCCTCCTTAGTCATCTCTTTTCCAAGCTGAAAAGTTCCAGTCTTATTAATCTCTACTCATATGGCAATAATTCCAAACCCCTAATCATTTTTGTTGCCCCTTTCTGAACCTTTTCCAATTCCAATATATCTTTTTTGAGATGGGGCGACCACATCTGCATGCAGTATTCAGAATGTGGGTGTGCCATGGAGTTATATAGAGGCAATATGATATTTTCGGTCTTTATCCCTTTCTTAATGATTCCCAACATTCTGTTCACTTTTTTGACTGCTGCTGCACATTGAGTGGATGTTTTCAGAGAACTATCCAGAATGACTCCAAGATCTCTTTCTTGAGTGATTACAGCTAATTTAGACCCCATCGTTTTATATGTATAGTTGGGATTATCTTTTCCAATGTGCATTACTTTGCATTTATCAGCATTGAATTTCATCTGACATTTTGTTGCCCAGTCACCCAGTTTTGTGAGAACTTTTGTAGCTCTTCGCAGTCTGCTTGGGACTTAACTATCTTGGGTAGTTTTGTATCATCTGCAAATTTTGCCACCTCACTGTTTACCCCTTTTTCCAGATCTAAGTGCACCAATTTGGTGCACGTAGAGCAAACAAACTAATCCAATTTAACATCCCCATGTAGGCATGCTCTTAGGGTGAGATGCTGCAGTATTTCTACTGATGCTTTTATAAATTCTAGAAGATGCTTATCTGTATCTTTAGATGCCTAAATACCTTTGAAAATCTGGCCTGTGACAGCACACTACAACAGAGCAAGTGGGAGGTGGCAAAGGTAAGAGATATGGCCCTGGTCACCTTATCAGATGCAAACCAAGAAAAAACTATTTTGGCCATAGATCTGGAATCCAGGAGCAGTTGGAGAGCAAAAAGTACTTGCAAAATATAAACCTCTTGGACAAAGGGCATTTGAACCTCCTCAACAGGCATAGGTATCCCCACCCCCTTTCAGTTGTCTTCTTTATCCTACTAGTATCATCTCTCTCTCATCTGGAATACACTTCAGACAATTTGCTCTTATCTAAACCTTTATTTTGACCACAGGCCCCAGGGAAGCAGATATGGAGTTGTGCCATACACATACTGATAACATCACAGTCCATATCATCATAATACTGCAGAAAAGACAGAAGTGTTCAGCAAATATTTCTATTCTGCATTTGGGAGAAAGGTAGATGATGCAGTAATATCATAGGATGATGATGAAAAGTGTTTCTATTCCACTAGTATCTCAGGCGGATGTTAAATAGCACCCACTAAAGTTAGACATTTTAAAATCAGCAGGTCCAAATAACTAGCATCCATGAGTTTTAGAAGAGCTGGCTGAGGAGCTCACTGACCCATTAATGTTGATTTTCAGTAAGTCTTGGTATACAGGGGAAGTTCCAGAAGACTGGGAGAGAGCTAATGTGCCAATATTTGAAAAGAATAAATGGAATGACCTCGGTAATAGCCCGTGAGCCTGACATTGACCCTGGGCAAGGTAATGGAGTGACTGATATAGGACTAGATTAAAAAAATAAGAATCAAAGAAGGATAATGAAATTAATGCCAATCAATGAGGGTTTAGGAAAGCAGATCTTGTCAACCTAACTTGATATTTTCTTTTTTTAAGCGGATGAAAGTTTGGTTGATAAAGGTAATAGTAATATACTATTAAAGGTTGGTGTAACTTACTTAGACTTCTGTAAGGCATTTGACTTGGTATGGCATGACATTTGATTAAAAAATGAGAATGATATAAATTAACATGGAGCACATTAAATGGATTGAAAGCTGAGTAGCTGATAGGTCTCAAAATGTAACAGTAAATGGGGAATCATCATTCAGCTGGTGTGTTTCTACTGCCGTCCCTGAGGGATTGGTTGTGGGCCCTACTCATATTAACATTTTCATCAATGATCTGAAAGAAAACATAATCATCACTGATAAAGTTTGTAGATGATGCAAAAATTGAAGGAGTGGTAAATAAGGATGAGGACAGTTCACTGATACAGAACCATCTGAATTCCATTGTAATTTGGGCTCAAGCAAACAATATGCATTTTAATACAGCTAAATGTATACACCTAAGAACAAACAATGTAGGCCATACTTACAGGATGGGGGACTCTATCCTGGAAAGCACTGAAATATTTGGGGGGTGATGGTGGATAATCAGCTGATCATGAGTTCTCAGTGCGATGTTGTGGTCAAAAGGGATAATGTAATCCTTGAATGCATAAAGGAGACTCTTGAGTAAGAGCAAAGAGGTTATTTTAACTCTGTGTTTGTCATTAGCGTGGCTTCTGCTGGAACAGTGTGTCCAGTTCTGGTGTCCACAATTCAAGAAGAATATTGAGAAATTGGAGAGGGTTCAGAGAAGAGCCACGAGAATGATTAATTAGAAAACATGCCTTATAGCAGGGGTCGGCAACGTTCGGCATGCGGCTCGCCAGGGTAAGCACCCTGACAGGCCGGGCCAGTTTTATTTACCTGCTGACGCAGCAGGTTCGGCTGATCGCCGCCCCCACTGGCCGCGGTTCACCGTCCCAGGCCAATGGGGGCGCCGGGAAGCCGTGGCCAGCACATCGCTCGCCCGCGCCACTTCTCGCCGCCCCCATTGGCCCGGGACAGCGAACCGCGGCCAGTGGGGGCCGCGATCGGCC
>NW_020664420.1:45071828-45081713 GCF_002925995.2 Terrapene triunguis | reverse complement strand
ACTGTTTCCCCCAGAAAACTCTCACACATACAAGGAGATAAGCAATTAAAATAACATTAAGTAATTAAGGCTAGATTGTGTGCCTCTTACTCAAGCTGGTGAGCACCTAATAGCAAAAGAGCTCCTACTGACAGAATGAGACTGCTTGTGTGAATAAGTGCTAAGGGTTGCTCAGTCTAACATACCATAAATAACACACTCAGTTCTGTCTGTTATTTCATTGGAATCCAGAGAGAACTAATTTGTATATTTTAAAGTGTAACAAGTTAAGTCATAGCCAGAGTGTGGAAGCAGCAGTGTGATGCACAAGAATAGTGCTATAATTTATCAGACTACAGAGTCTCTGGGCCACATATTGCACGTGGCCTATAAATTTGCACCTCTGAAATGTGCAATTTTGGGTGATGAAAATGTTTGTGCAATCCAAACCTCAGGCTTGTATGTTTAAATCAAAATATTGGGATATGCAAATACTGATGGACCCAAAACCATGCCAAAAAAAATGCAGGCACACCACTTTTTACATGTATATTTTGGGGCCAATCTGAAGGCATGCCAACCTTATAATTAAACCCTCTGATCTGTGTAGATGCTTGCCTTCTGCTCTAGTCTCTGCATGCAGGGAGTGATGGGGTGATTAATCTGCTTCTCCTATGAGGGCCAACTTGCTATGGTTGCTGGCTCTTGGCTAGATCTGGTGGTTTGAATTCCTCTAACTTTAGACCCTAGAGGGGCCGGTACCTTATTTCAAAATAAGTACAAATCCCCATGAGTACTACAAATACTTCAAAAATCCCATGTAGTTCATGACAAATATGCCCCAAAGTAGCAAACAGAAACAACTTGAACAGCCTGAGCCTAGCCCAAAGTCACATAGCAAGTCTGCAGCACAGCCAGGAATAGAATTCAGCTCTCCTGTTTCTCAGAAACATAGAAACATATCATTTGAAACTCGAGCTGTGAAACATTAGGGTGACATTAAGCACTGGTGATTGGCTGTAAGCTCTAGAGCAGAGCTGGGCAAAATTTTTTATTTTTTTCCCCCAAATAGTAAATTCACTGAAAAATGCATTTTTTGGGACCCTAAAAAGATTTGTATTTGAATTCGGGTCAAATTCTGTGAACAGTTTTGGCCAAAGAAACCCAACAAACAATATATATATTGGTTTTTTTAAAATGTCAAAATGGTTTATTTTGACATTTTTGAAACGGACCATTTTGATGTTTCGTTTTGAAAATGTCAATTGGAATGAAATTTAATTTCAGACATTCTGATTGAAATTGACATTTCCCTTAACAAACGTCATTTGTTTCAGTTATTTGTTTTGACAAGAAACAAACCAAATTCAGAAATTATTTGAAATAAACTGAAATGGGCGGGCGGGGGGAGGGAGGGAGGGAGGGGGTCAGTTTGGCCACCGAACTGAAAAATCAGTTCATGGCTCAGCTCTATTCTAGAGAAACCTTCCTTAGAGGTTTTTAAGGTCAGGCTTGACAAAGCCCTGGCTGGGATGATTTAGTTGGAGATTGGTGCTGCTTTGAGCAGGGGGTTGGACTAGATGAGCTCCTGAGGTCCCTTCCAACCCTGATATTCTATTCTAGATTCTGGAAATAGAAGCCACCAAAACCCTCTGAGAACTGAAAGGGTGGGGGAATTGCAAGGGAAAGAATTACATGTTTCAAGTCATTGGTGAGCTGGGTGGCCCAACTTTCCAAGTGAAAAATAGTATTTTTCTGCCAAAGTGGTTTGCAAGATGTCAGATATTAAAATCTGAGAGTGGTGCCTCAGTCTAAGCAGTGCTTTTTTGTCACTGGTCCAGGACTGAAAACAGCCTTGGTGCTGCTGAAGCTGCTTTAGTACCACACACAAGGTAAACCACCCGCTAAGATCAATTTCTTATTTTGAGAAAGTCAAGTTTATCCACAATCATCTCTTTTATGATATAAAATACCAAGGATCAACTGTGTCCATATAGATTACAAAGCTGTTACCTAGGCTCTGAAGAAGAATATTTGTTATCTGCTCAGAAATACAAACATTTCTCTCACTCACACACACACACATACAGTACAGAGAAATCACCAGGAGGTTCTTACCCACGAAAGTTTATGCTCCCAATACTTCTGTTAGTCTTAAAGGTGCCACAGGACCCTCTGTTGCTTTTTACAGTCTTCATAACAGATAGCATATGTTCACAGATTCTATTTTTGTGAGTCACACAAAACACCACAGTTACGTTTATTACTTTTAATAACTCAGGGTGGCACAGACCACTTGAAAAAGTAGAATGTCTGAGAACTTTTTATCTTCATCACTATAAGAAAAACAGAATTTAAACCAAGTGAACTTGGTAGCTTAAAAGTTGGCAATGTGCAAATATATTATGGAATTTGCAATTCAAGGTTTACCTGAGAGGATCTTCTACTATTGCCATTTGAGACTGCAAGTGTTTTAAACACCCCTAAATAGGATGTTTTATTTAATTGTATTGGAAAGCTCAACTTACTAGCCCTGTGAATAAAAGTTCAAATACTTTAATACCTTGGGTTTGATTGTATTTTGCCCTGGGTGGGTGAAGGGTGGTGAGAGGATGCCAGGAATTTTTCACACCCCCTTGCACCTTACACTGAGTTAGGTGCACTCTTGTCAGGGACAACAGCCACTGCTCTGTGCTACTCCTAAAGTGTCTATCCAAAATGGAGTAAAGTGAAGATACAGTCATGGCCCCTCAATCTATGTAGTGGCTAGCAGAGATGGCTTGTCATGGAGGGCACTGTGGTGTACACTCAAAAGAGTATTTAATTGGCTCTACATCACATGTTCCTTGGAACCTCCTATGAAGAATGTTGTGGGAGTCAGTCAGCCAGACTTCTTTCTAGGGTTTCCTGCTGCAGCTTGGCTCCTCTGATCTTCTTCCAGCTTAAAAAACTCCACTATGACCCTTTCTGGTAATTTAGGGGAATACTGCTCAGACAATAAATGCTTGAGAATGGTCTGTTCTTAAATTCCCTGGTCACATTTGAATGGTGAAGATAGATAAGGGATGAGGGGGGAAAAAAAAACAGAATGGATGATCTTGTGGTTAAAACATAGCACTAGGAGTCTCAAAGCCTCGGCTCCCTTTCTGGATCTTCCACCAGTGGCCTGATTTTTTTTTTAAAGGTGAGACCTGAGGTCTGAGCATTTGGGTGCCTATTTGTGTGCAAAATATGTACGCAATTATGTATACAAATAGCTGATCTATGCACACATTTGCTATAATTGTACATGAAAAAGTAGGCAAGCAAATATATGTTCAAGAATACATGTGGCTCATGTATCTCAGATTATAAAAATCTGTCTGTTAATTTCTCTTTGCCTCAGTTTCTTCATCTGTATAATGAAGATGAAACCTAGGCTGTAGTGATGGCAAATACATTAATGCTTGAAATGCAGTTTGAGAACTGCCATATGTGTGATATAAATGCAAAGTAGTCTTATTATGAACCTTCCGTTTGGTCAGAGAGAAGAAAAGATACAGTGTTGACGTGTTCATATTCCCGCTCATAGATCACCTCCAGTAAATTTCTGAAGCACACCATCTTGTTTGTTGAGTCCAACCATTGATCTATATGGTCCTCCAATGAAAACAAAACCATAATTCTTCTGAGCAAAACATAGGGAGCTTAGGCTATGCCTACACTACAAATTACTTTGGTATAATTTACATTGCTAGAGGTATGAATAATCCACACCCCCCCCGAGCGACATAAATTATCCCGACCTAAGCACCAGTGTAGTCAGCACTAGCTCTGCAGGAGAGCTTCTCCTGTTGACATAGCTACTGCCTTTGGTGGAGTCAGGAGTTACTAAACTAATGGGAGAGCTCTCGCAGATGGCTTAAAGTGTCTACACCAGAAGTGCTACAGCTGTAAATAATGTAATGTAGACATAGCCTTAGAGAAGAGCAGGGCAAAAATACAAATGATTATGCATCCTGGAAGAGGTGCTAACACAAGTTATTTGAAAGGATTTCACAGAAAAGCCTGGAGCAGTCTCAATTTTATAATACCAATCAACTTCCAAGGCAAAGATAATATAGATCAGAAGACCAAAAAAAATCAATGAATATTCTAGAGGGAAGTGTATAAAGGTTGTGTGATGAAGAGCTAAGTTGAAAGTATATTTATATGAAAGTGTTTTTTTTCTCCCTGATATGATCAGACAAGATGAAGACCACATAAGATTTTTTATGGGTCCCTTATCACACTTTCTAGGGAATGTGGCACTAAAGTAACATAATTTGGGTTTGTTTGGGGGTGTTTTTTGTGTTGCATTTCTTGAGCAATATAAATGAAACTGCAACATACTGAGAAAAAAATCATAGTTAAGACTACTAAAAAACGGGATGATTTCCCTTTAGTTGTATAAACAAACACACCAAGTTAGTCCTCCAGTGTGCAACCTGGAAAGAACAAACTGATGTTGTATAAGGTCTGAACTGGGACGAAACAACAAGGAAAGTTATTTGTTGATAACATATTAATAATTTTAAATAATTGGAAAAGCTGGATGCTGAGCTGCTGTAAAACAACATGGTTTCATTAAAGTTCTTCATTCATCTTTAGTCAACTTGGAAAACGTAGAGTTTTTAACATCAGACCTTTTGTTATAATTTGTGTCTTCCAGCTAAACACATTTTAATTACACATTATAAAAATAATATTTGTGACCATATTTATTGCTGAATTTTCTCCATTTGAGGATCCAGTTGCAAAAGTGTGGAATTTTCACAAATGTTTATGTTGTATTTTACTTAATATATTGTCCTTGTTTTTCTGCAGATCTGTACTGATGGATCATGCTGTCAGCTGAGTATCTATCCCTGCACATTTGCTGCACAGATCAAAAAATTTTAACCCATGCTTTCCCCCATACTTCATATTTTGTTCTTCAAGAAGATCAACTGTGCCTCATTCTGGTTTTCTAAAAAACAGGCATCTTGGCTGCTTCTTTTTACAGATTAACTTTGATCATCTCACTAACTGTGGATACCTTATCAGAAGAATAATCAGTGTTCAACTGAAACAGAACAGTCCAACAGCTAATCCCAAGGACCATTACTCCAGAGAATCCTGGGCAATAGTTAAAATAAACAGATTTTTTTATTATTATTTTAAAGCAAGCAAAGATCGTGTTAGTCTTGTCAGGTTACTCCATCCAGTAATGTAGTTAAGGATTAGTCTTCCGGACCCTGGCATTCCAGCCAGCCATTGATTATATCTTAGAATGTAATTCACAGCTGTTAAACCTGTCCGGCTAAAGAAGATCACTAACAAAATGAACTGGAAGCTAACTGAAAGACAGTAAACTGCAGTAATGATGAGTGGCAGTTAACAGAATTGAAGGGAGATATTTAGTGGGGTGTTGCCAGGGTTGGTGTTGGTGTGCTGTTAACACTTTCATTAATGATCAGGAAGAGATGAGTAAGAAGAGTGTTAATGAAATTTGAAGAAGATAAATTGGGAGATGTTAAGAACTGAGGACAAAATGAATGAGAATGGGCAATACATTTCCTGCTGGCTAGAAAAATAACAAGATGTGTCTGGCACATTGTCTGAAAGTCTGGGTTTTTGGCAAACCACACATGGAGTGAATTCCAGAATTGAAGGACCCCTAATTGTCTCTGTCAAATAGATATAAATGTGTATGTTTAATACTTTGTTTTTCTGAATAACTACTGACTAACTATACCTAATTTTTAAATTATTTTGAACCCTGTAAGAAGAATGTTGGCATGGCAAAACTTTGCAGATGAAAATTAAAAGGTAAGTAATGTCTTCAAGAACGCACCTGAGTACATTAAAATAATCCAATTTAGTAGTGGGAACTGTGGTGAGGTCCTTATCCTAGAGGAATATTCAGATTCTCTGAGCCAGCCAAAGATGGTGAAATAAACTTCAAGCCACTGCTATAACTTGAAGCTCCAAGAGCGATGATGGATGCAATTCCATTATGAGCCTGTTGATAATTGAGATGTTCTCAATTAAGAACAATTATAATCCCTATCAACTCATCTGCAGGTTCCCCATTACGTACCAGCATCTCTCCCTATCTTGTCTGGCTTGACTTTAACCATGCTAGTTTTCATCTGGGATCCTTTCCTGACCAGATACTGGGAAAGCAAAGACTGCAGGATATGAAGTTGAAGAGAAGGAAACATAATTGATTTTCATCAGCATTATGGATACTGCAGCTATGTATGTTATAAACTATGTTGATATCATATATTGTGTGGGAATAGTGTTTTGCATGTTGAGAAATGATGGGCTAGATTCTCAGCTAGTTTCTCATTGGTTCACTACTTTGACTTCAGCAAAGTTAAGCTAATTTATAACAGCTGAGCATCTCTCCGAAATTCACTATACTATATTTACTCTCAGAGGTGTGTGACTATCTTGATGTGCAAGTTGAGTAACGAGCAGTTTCATGATGTGGTTGGACAGAACAGGATCTGGAACATTACTGTCATTTCCGTTTTGTTTGTTGCCAAGTGGTTGCCAAGGTGAGGAGTGGCCTAGGCCCTTCCTTGCAGAACTTGTTTGTGCTTAGCCTGAATGACTGAAATGTTTTTTGACTCATGCCCTTTGAACCATATTTGTGTATAGTATTACTCTCTGCATCTAGATTGTTTGTTCTGCACCTATAATTTCACTCCTCCAGATGCATTCTTGAGTCTTTCCTGCTATTATTTAAAAGAAGTTCAGTGTCTTTTTCCAGGCATCCATACTTACTCCTGGTCTACACTGGGGGTAGGGGTGAGGGGGGGGGATTGATCTAAGTTACGCAACTTCAGCTACATGAATAAGGTGGCTGAAGTTGACGTACTTAGACCTACTGACCGCGGTGTCTTCACTGCAGTGAGTTGACTGCTGCTGCTCCCCCGTCAACTCTGCCTGCGCCTCTCGTGGCGGTGGAGTACAGGAGTCGACAGGAGAGCGTTCGGGGGTCAATGTATTGTGTCTAGACTAGACATGATAAATCTACCCCTGCTGGATCAATCGCTGCCCGTCGATCTGGCGGGTAGTGTAGACATACCCTTAATCTCTCCCCTACATCCTTCGCCCCCTGGCATGCTATCATTCCATTAGAGATCTTTTGTTGGTGACAATTAGTTGCAATTATTTCTCATAATACTCACACTTTTTTGTGTTACACTATATTGTCACAGACATATATTTCAGCTGCAGCATTATGCACACATAGCACATAAACTGTAAATTCCAGCTCCTGTATATAGAACTAGGAACTTGTCAACAACTAAGTGAAGCAATACAGGATGGGGGTAATGAAAGGTTTGTGACAAGGTAACACACACCACTTCCCACCACCTTAATTTTAAGACATTTGCTTGACAGACACTGGAGTCTGAAAGTATTGGCAAAGTGAATAAAAAATAAATAAAAAAGAGGGAATTTCAAAATTAAATTATTATTTATTTTATTATAGCATCTACAGGCCCCAATCAAGATTGGGATGCCCTTGAGGTAGGTACAAACGTGTAGTAAGAGAGAGCTCCTGTCCTAAACAGCATAGGCCCGCAGCCACAAAAGTACTTTGGCACCTAAATCAAGAGGTTAGGCACCTAAATCCCAGTTTTAGGGTTCACTCTGAGGCAAAAAACTCCCACCCAACCCTGTATGTATCTAAACTCACTTGGCCCCTAAGTTTTCAAGGTAAACATACCCCAGGTGCCTACGTTTCTGCCTCTGTACATGCACACTGCTGTCTCTCACTAGGCCTCCAGCTGCCTATCTCCCACCTCAACCCCAGTGCAATCCACAAATCAGGAGAAGACAGGCATTTTCCAACGGCCCAGTCGTGTGTGTGTGTTCTGAGTCCGCTCACCAGATCGGGTCTCATTCAACATCAGGAGAAGGAGATACACCACTACCTCGATATAAAGCGACCCGATATAACACAAATTCGGATATAACGCGATAAAGCAGTGCTCCAGGGGGGCGGGGCTGCACACTGAGGTGGATAAAAGCAAGTTCAATATAATGCGGTTTCACCTATAACACGGTAAGATTTTTGGGCTCCCGAGGACAGCGTTATATCGAGGTAGAGGTGTAGTTGCGGTGGTGCTGCCCCCCACCTTATAATCTCAAGAGTTAGAGCAGTGGCTCTCAACCAAGGGTCTGGGGCCATGAACAGCTTTCAGGGGGTCCACCAAGCAGGGATGGCATTAGACTTGCTGGGGCCCAGGGCAGAAACCCAAAGTCCCACTGCATAGAGCTGAAGGTCGAGCCCTGAGGCCTGCCACCCTGGGCTGAAGCCGAAGCCTGAGCAACTTAGCTTCAAAGGGCCCCCTGTGGCGTGGGGCCTCGAGCAATCCCTCTGCTTGCTACCCCCTAACACTGGCCCTGGTTTTATATGCAGAAAAATAGTTGTGGCACAGGTGGGCCGGGGAGTTTTTATAGCATGTTGTGGGGAAGAGAGATCAAAAAAGTTGAGAACCCCTGCGTTAGAGCATTCACCTGAGATGTGGGAGATGCAGGTCCAACTCCCTTCTCTGCCTGAGGGGGCAAAAGGATTTGAATAGGGGTCTCCCACCTCTCAGGAGAGCACTCCAACCACTGAGATATAGGATATTCTGGTATGGGGCACCCTCACTCTCTTCAGTTGAAGCTGTCCCACTGTGAATAAATAGTCATTGGAACAGGGGGACTAGACTAAGGTGCCTATCTCTCTCCCTTCCTTGGAGCCAAGGTGCCTAACTCAGGCTTTGTGGATCACAGTGTTGTTCCTGTGATTTTCTTTTTTTTTAAACCTCTACGTTCGGTATTGTGCCGCTGAGCATTGCAAAGCCCAAGACCTTTTGTGGCTCTGGGCCTTAGAATCTAAGTAGAGGACAGAGAGAGGACTATTGCTATTCCCATTTTACAGATGGGAACCAAGACACAGACAGATTAAGTGATTTGCCCAAGGTCACACAGGAAGCAGAGCCAGAAATGAACCCAGAATTCCTGAGTCAGTGCTTTAACCACCTCTCTATACTATTTTGGAATTAGAATTGCAGGGTGGACTTACAGTAGAGCAGTGCAGCTTTTAATGTAGTAAATAAAATGAAATAAGTAGCAGATAATCAGAATGGATACTTATGAATTAATAACATTTTATAAAAACTATCCATCCATCCAGTCAGTATATTTATGGGAGAACAATATTTCTTTTAAAAATAGCGTAAACTTTGTTTCATTCTTTCAAGGGAAGAAAAACATTGGTTGCTTAATGGAGGTGATCTTCTAATAAGGTTGCACAAGAGCTGTATATTTCTATGAATTAGCTATTTTGTGCCTTGGTAAAGGAGAGACTCCATCGATCAGAATATAGGTCTTTCAATAACTGTACCTCCAATAAGCAACTGTTATTCTAACATTCCATCATAACATTGCATTTAGTTTTTAATCACTGGGTCTAAAAAGATAATCATTGGAATAGACTGGCATATGCTTTGAATCTGTGCTGAGCTGATATTTTTGATAAATGCATTAAGCTAGGGTTACCATAATCCAGCAAGCAAAAAAGAGGATGGGAGGAGCCCCGCCCCTGTCCTGCCCTAGCCCCGCCCCATCCTGCCCTAGCCCCGCCCCTGCCCCTCCCACTTCCCCCCCTCAGAACACCCAACCCTCCCCCCGCTCCTTGTCCCCTGACTGCCCCCTCCTGGGACCCCTGCCCCTAACTGCCCCCCAGGACTCCACCCCCTACCTAAGCCTCCCTGCCTCTTGTCCCCTGACTGCCCCCTCCTGAGACCCTCCCCCCATCCTAACTGCCCCCCTAGGACTCTACCCCCTACCTGTACCCTGACTGCCCCAACCCTTATCCACACCCCCACCCCGAGA
>NW_020664420.1:45025862-45068828 GCF_002925995.2 Terrapene triunguis | reverse complement strand
GTTGCTCAGGGGTTCAGATTTTCCAAACCACTTAGTGACATAGTTATTTTGACATAAGTTGGTAGTGTAGACCATGCCTTGGAAAGCTTCATAAATAAATGCATTGGGCTTGATTCTCCTCACATTTACACTTGTTTTAAACCACTGTAACTGACTCATTACTCTTGCTTTATACTGGTGTAAGTGAGGCAAAGCAGGCCCATTATATTCAGTGCTGGGCAAAACTTTCATAAAACTTCAAACAGGATCTTGTTGCAGGAGTGGTGTGGAATCCTCTTCCATGTCTTCAGCAGTCTTCCATCTCCACTGAACACTATAAAGAGGGTTAAGATAGGTTAGGCAATACCTTTTTATTGGACCAACTAGGGTTGTACTTTTGGAAAGGAGCAGGGTGCAAATTTTTCTTTCCCCTACAGGATCCTTCTTTAGGGGAGCCTAAAATAATCTTTCCTTCCTCTATCCTTACACACGTGTTGTCAACTGGGCAGAAGAGCTGATTGCTGTGTCTTGTTTCCAGCTCTCTTCCCCCCCCTCCCTCTACCAGTACTGGCTGGGAAGCTGGCTGCTATGTTGTCTGTCCCCATTATAGGTCTCTGATGACAATAAGGATGCTCAATGCAGACTGCTCTCCTTTAATGGGTGCTATTGTCCTGCTGTTCCTGATAATACCAGGCCAACCCACCAATCTGGCTGGATGCAGTATATTACAACGATCTGTCACCCACTAACAACACCTCTTTTTGTTCTATGACTCTGCAGTCATAGGTGTTAACAGGCCACTCCACCTTGAATGGTCCCTTAGAGTACCTGCTAACTACTTATGCTAAAGAGTCTGTTCCTTTGTTGCACTTTGCTGTGATGCTGGGAGTACCTGAGCTCTGTGTGGCTCTTTCACCAGTAGAAATTGGTCCCATAAAAGATATTACCTCCCCCATCCGTCTGGCACATCATTGGCTAGACATCAAAGCACAGGCTGGGCACGCAGTCAGGGGCCTGAATCTGGCTGGCCATGACTTGATCAATGAGCTTGAGGAAGTCGCTCTGACTTCACCCGTCTCCGCTTCCCAGCGTGTGGTGCAGACGGTCACTGCCGCCTTTGTGACGGGCTTTGCAATCGGTCCAGGTCTAGTGTCTGGACTGCTCCTCTTCCGCATGTTTGCTCAGCTCCCTGGCTCCCCCGCATCGGCGTGCACTGAAGTCCACGGGTCTGAGTCAGGGGGGGAAAACGAAGCGGAGAGGGCGCTGGGGAATGGGAGCCGCGGGCTAGGCTTGGCTGAGACAATAGCGCCACCTACAGCTCCCGGCCCAGAGCAGACCAAGCCGCGGGGCTGGAGCTGCTCGGTGAAATGACACGGACTGCAGCGCTTCTCCCGGCAGCTCGCCCCAGCCTGGCTCCGGAGAGCCGCTCTGGAGCTCCTCGCTCAGCCACCTCCCGTCAGAGATCGCCCCCCCCTCCCCGGTTTGTCCCTGCTCCGCTTCCCGGCTCTCTTAGCGTCTCCCTGCTGTTTGATCTCCTTCCCCCCCAGCTCTGCTGCTGCCCCCTCGCCTGCCTCTTCCCCAGCCCAGCGCTCCCCGAGGTGGGTGTCCACGCCCTGCCCCATCAAAGGTAGCTCTGTCATTGAAAGCCGCGGCTGTTTCCTCTCCAGCAAGTGCTGCTTGCTCAAGGCGGGACTCAAAGGGCCTATATATGCTCCCTGGAGTTATAAATAAACGCCTATTTGTTCTGGAGGGAGGCATGTGGCCCAGGAGCTGTCTTCTCCACGGTTATTTTGGTGAAGAGACTGTGTGTGTGTGTGTGTGTGTGTGCTTGGCTGGTTCTAATACTGTCCCCTGTGGTCCACTCCTCAATCACCCCCAAAGCATTCCTGTATATAAATAGAGCCAGCTTGTCTAGCTCCCAGCAAGGGAATGATAATTGTTTAAATTACCACAAACACAAACATCCCATACATATCAGGGCAAAACTAAAATGGGAGGGCTTGAGGTCAACTTTATTAGATGTCTCCTCAGCTTTGGTGCCTCATTTATGAGGTGGGGCCCATATTCTACTTTATCGGATGAACAAGAGTAAAAGATGGTTCCTGTTAAACTGTGGCCCCCAAGCCCACAAACTGTACCATCAAATGGCATTAAACAAAAAACACAACACAACAAACAAACAAGACACACACACACACAAAACCCTGCACTCTCAAGCCTGAGCATGGCAAAAGCCTGAACCAACTCCTGAATCCAGCCAAATTTTGGTCCTTAGCCTCCATATCCTGATGCCTACATAGGTTCTATCTGCTCCCATAGCACTAAACAATTCCAGCCCCGATGCATCCCAGAGTATCAGTGACATAAAACATGGATCTGACAAGAATCCTGTGAGATCCATCCAATTGTTGGCCTTCCATTCATGAATAGAATGCAAACATAATCATTTGATGCAGTAGGAGAGATTCTAGACCATGATGTTACCATCCTCTCCTATAAAAGAATTCCAAGCATTGTGTTTCAGTGAAGTCACAATAATCCAAATCTGTCATCTGGATCTGTCTAGATACAAACAAATTTCATTCCATAACATGGGAATTTTGCAACGGGATTGGTCTATCAGATGAGAATGATCACATTCTATGTAGTTTTAGTTGATCCACTCTTGACAGAGATTTTCAAAGCAATCTAGGGAAATTAGAAACATCTTCTATTTAAATATGTTTACAATTAATGGAAGATGTGTCTAAATCCCTTAGATCTTCCATGATTTTTAATCCCATTTAAATGGAAGATGTCTGTCTAGACTACTTTGACACTCTCAGTCAGGGCCGGCTCCAGGCACCAGGCACCCAAGCTGGTGCTTGGGGCGGCACCTGGAGGGGGGCGGCGGTGCGGCGCTCCGGCCGCCGGGGAGAGCGGGGCCACAGCAGGGCTCGCCGCCCTCCCCCCGGCGCTCTGGCCACCCTCCCCCCGGCCGCCGGGCCCCAGCCGTTCTTTTTGCGGATACAGACTAACACGGCTGCTACTCTGAAACCTGTCAAGATCTAGATGAATCCAGGTGCTAGATCTGGGTTTGTGTACTGTTCATATGCAGGGACAAAAAAAAAATAAATGGTGCAGTAGTAGCATCTAGATTTCCACTAATTTCATATCATGGAATTTGGCATAGTGAACCAGACAACCATTGCATGGATCAAAATGTCACCAGATCCAGGTTTTTGTGACACTCATGCCCTGGATCAGTGGGGCTCTCCTTTTTGTAACAGTTGGGGCTTGAGTTGTTCTCTGGTTTGATTGTACAGTTTGGGGCTTGGGTCCAAAAACCAGCAAGATCCAGTTAGATCCAGCTTTCCCCTTCCCCTCTTATCTCACCGCTTCACTTACATTCTTTTCCAGAAAAGAGCATCTTCCCATCTTTAGATATAAAGGGGAAAGGAGCTTGGGGGAATGGAGAGACAAGTTGTGCGAAGTATCGTGTTTCGGAGGGTGTCAGGCACTCTCACTTGAGTGATCCCTTCCTGTGAAAAAACTCTGTCAACTGCTCACTTTGTTTTTAACCTGGGGCGTGCGTGTGGTGTGAGGGAAATTTTTAGCTGCTGAGGGGGGCAGGACATCGGGACACTCATAGAGAGGAGGACGTCAGGTCAGATGTGAAGGGACAGTGCGCTGTATTGAGACGCCGCGGTGTTCCAGCCTCTCTGGGCACTCATTCCTGGGGTTTGAATGCACGTTGGGCTGTAATTAAGAACTCTTGGAGGCGTCCTTAACTTGTGACGTGGTGCTTTTCTTTCCCTCTCGGTGAGAAAGTGGCTCCCTCTTCCCTGGATCAGGACCTCTGCCATCCAGAGTCACAAAGACATTCTGGACATATCTTACACACACGCACACACAAACTTAAGGTGAGCACCAAAAACTTGCTCTGCATTTTGTGTCCTCCGTTTCCAGCTGCTGGGGAGTTTTGAGAGCATCTTAACTTTGGAGCTCTGGAAAAGGTAAAAACAAAACAATTTTTTTCGGGGGGAAATACTTTCTTTCAAATGTATGGTATCCAGCAGGTAACGTCTCAAGGCATCAGCTATGATGGTGTACTAACGGGATTTTGAAGAGCTCTAGTTTGGCAAAAGTGGGAGAGAGGGCTTGAAACTGACTACCCTCCGTTTATCTGATTTTAAGTGCGCTGTGTTAATAGATGATATGAGAGATCATATTGCAACCGCAGATTCTGTTTGAAATATGAAAATGGCATAGTTTAGTCCACTGGCTTTCTCCTGTGAGACTATACATTTCACAGAGATTAATGTTTCCGAGAGGTAACTTCCCCATCTGTTAAAATCCTGTTAAAAAAGTTTACAGGACTTGGGAAGGGGAGGATAGTGTGAGTTGAATGAAAAGCTGAAGAGCTGTGAATGTGTTTGTCCCACCCATTGCTTTAGGAGTGATCCTATTAGATGGGAAAAGAATCTGGTATGATCCATCGTTTTTTTCAACATATTTTGCTATTGTCAACGGAAACTTGAGATAACATATCTTTTGGGCACAGGCTTCTTTATTATCTCCACTTTAACAAGAATGCTAGGTTGCTATAGTAACATGAAAGTTAAATCTCTGAGATTTATCGATGCTATAATAGCTATTTAGCCTCAAAAATGTTTATTTGCTTTTAATTGTTAAAAGTAGAAAACTCTCATTCCAAATGCTCCTCATGCCAAAATCAGAAGTGTTGGCTATGGATGGTTTAGTTGGAATGAACTTGTATAATGTGTTCAAATTAAGTTGTCATATTGCTTTACATTCCTTTATCACTGGAAAAATACACAATACAGACATTGCAATTAGGAATTTTCAGTGTGGAATGTGTACATGCATATGTATGTATGTATGACGTCATAAGGTCAAACATTGAGGAGTTTCTTGAAAGTTAGCAGTACTTGAAAAAAAAAGAATCGTATGAATTAATTTCTTAAAGTTAGAGACTAACAAATTTATTAGAGCATAAGCTTTCGTGGGCTACAAAGTGGGTTGTAGCCCACGAAAGCTTATGCTCTAATAAATTTGTTAGTCTCTAAGGTGCCACAAGTACTCCTGTTCTTTTTGCGGATACAGACTAACACGGCTGCTACTCTGAAACCTTTCTTAAAGTTGAATGCAATATTGATTCACTACAAATGAACTTTACTAAAATGTAATGAGTTTTTAATATTTATGCAGGCATGTTTCATTGAGTATAAGTATGAAGTTAGCAATAAAATTTTCATTAGTTTTGTTAATGTTAAGAGAAACTTGACATATGATATTTGAAAATGCAGATGCCGAAGAAGTGTAACTGCTGAGGGTACACCCTCTTGATAAAGCTTTCTTAGGAGCCAAGCTCCACTGAGTTTAACTGGCTAAGGTTCTCCCCCATATGTACAGCCTTTTAATGTAAAAAACTAATGTAATATTACATTTCAGATTAGTTATCCACCGAACTGACAATAATTACAAAAGGGGAAAATTGAGTTCAATGGAGAACAACTGCTTTCTTAAGTGAAATAAATAATAAAGTCAATGCAGTAATCAAGACATTGCTGGTCTGCAATGAAAATGAGCCAAAAGGCCTGTCATCCTAATAAGAGCCCTGAATATCTGAGGAGTTTGAAAGGAGAAACACCATTTTGATATGAAGTGAAGCATTTAGCTGCAGCAATTTTCTGTTTCACAGAAAAGACTGACAGTATAATTCAAAAGTATTGAAGAGATTTGCACAGTAAAGAATCATTTCATTATATCCCTGATGGGTTATTTCCTCTCACTTTCTTTTGGCAGGGTTAACACAGCTAGTGCTTGTAAGAAGGGTCTAAGGTAGTACACAGAGTTGCGCTTATACAGGAATGGTTTCTGAAAATACAGATTTGAGAGGGTCCTAACAGCATCCTTGTTGTTCGCTCTGTGTGTAATAAGGTGGGAAGGACGTTTTCCGGCAGATTGGGAAGACTCCAGAGTCTCCAGAGTTAATGTAGAAATGTGACAGGAAAAGGGTGTTGGGGTCTCTAAGCATGGGCTTTGGAGCCAAGAGAGCTGAATTCAAATCCTGCCTTGCTTTGTGACCTTTATCAATCACTTAACCTCCCTACCCCTCTATAAAATGGGGGAAATAACATTGGTCCATCCTTTATGAAGTGCTTGGAGATCTTCAGGTGAAAAGTGATTACATACAAGTGCAACATGTTATTTTTGGTATCATATATCTTAATCATATTGAGAGATATAGTAAGTAATGACACGAACTAAGCACTTTGGTCTGAATTAATATTTGTTTCTTTTTATATGCTTTTCTATTGAAGTGGTACATAAATTATCATTAGATGTTGAAATACTGTGCACTTCATATATTGCATTTTTAAACCAACAATTTGTCAATTAAAATCCCCAGAAAATTAAATGTAAATTTTTGAAAAAATCATTTTCAGATTA
Source organism: Terrapene triunguis (assembly GCF_002925995.2). NCBI lineage: Eukaryota > Metazoa > Chordata > Testudines > Emydidae > Terrapene > Terrapene triunguis. Next base: position 45,062,393 of record NW_020664420.1, on the reverse strand, counting down.
CAAGCTTCTTCTGTTGCTTGTAAGGAATTATTAGACATTCTGGCTCCACTGTGAGTAACTGTAGAATACAGTCATGCACTTGAAAAGATAGCTTGTAATTTGTAGGTAACAAAATGTTCTTTGGGGTAAAAATGTCTGAATATATTTAGGATTTCAATCAATGGCATTTAAGGAGGATTAGAGGAAACAGCTGGCTAAACAAATATTAGGTGTAGGGTGGATGCAATGGTATAAATTAATAATGCTGTTCTTTATTTACTCTATGAATGGGAGGTTTTGTGAAGATTAGATGACTTAAACGTGGTCACTGTATGCCACCTAGTGGATGTTGCAAATTGGGCTTTCACTACAGTATCATCTTCTATTTTTTTAACTATCCACACATCTGTAACTAATCTAGTGCATTACTTAACAATAACAAGTCAACTTTATTTAGTTTTAGCATAAGAGGCACCAGCTAACTTTGTGTGTGTGTGTGAAATGCCAGTTGGTTGCAGTAAAGGTCAGTTTAATTCCAGTTTAACATAATTTGACACCAATAGAGCTTTAGCTGTTTCCAAGGGGTAATTAAATCATGCAGTAACTAATACCCACAGCTCACATATAGTCTGGCATTTACTGTATTTTAAGCATATATTAAAGAAGTGAAGCGTTTAGGGCTTTTGTGCTAATATTACAACAGGAAGGGATAAAGATCAGCAGTAAGTGTTTCAAAGGTACCTCCAGCAGTGCTTCTAAAAACTCCTTTACCAAGCAGAATGTGGTGCTAATAAAAATATTGTTTGGCACTAAATATTTCTTTCCTTGCCAGCAATAGGCAACGAAAATATTTGACCATTTCCCCAGAAAAGGGTCCTCAGCCTCTCCGCCTTCCTTTTCCTGATTCTCCCTCCATCTTGTTCCTCTCTGCTCCCCAGCCTCTCCCTAATGTTCTTTCCTTCCCTTGGACCTCTCCATCTTTTCCCTTCATTAGGGAAAGGGAATATGTTTCTTGGTCCACTGGTTTCCTCATTCAGGTACAGATCCTCAGTTGATGTAAATTATCATTGCTCCATGGAAGTTAATGGAGTGATGAGAACTTATACCAGCTGAGAATCTACCCCACAGTCTGCACTTTGGGGGTGGACTTCCAGACCATGTCATCTTCTGGCAACCTGCCTACCCATAACCTGTTCTGGAACTCAAGTGGCAACCACTGAAACCTGGCCTATGGAGCCAACTAAGAGTCTCATTTCTGGGAGGTACAGCAAAGCACCCTCAAACTGTATTGGCTCAAATGAGTATTGAGACAATTCAGTAAATATCTTGTGGGATCAGGCTCTATACACTTCAGTCACCCCTGACTTTTGTCACAATCTGAATAGTAAAGGAAATGGCAATGCTGACCCTGTATAGAATAAACTGTCCTTTTCATTCACGGAGCTTCAAAACAGGTTCTTTGTTTCTCTGTAATTAGCACAACAGAGTGGAAAACTTGAACATGATCAGTTGCTCTGAAAACAAACATTTAAAAGAAGCATTAAGAAATCACAGAACAGTAATCTGTCTGAAGCCTCCACTGGGTGCTTTGAGAAGTTTTCTCAAGAGCTGTAGTAGGCTGTTAACATGATGCCTGAGCTAATGGCTGAAGCCGGGGGAAATTTGCTCTACCATGAATCAGGCGAAGTTTACCAATTTAAGTTGGAGAAGATAAAATGGCTCATCAGAAAATGTGCTAATTGATTTGATTGCATGCTTCATAGGTGGAGTAGATAGATTTATTGAGAACAGTTGGAACCACGACTGGGAATCAAACCCGAATCGAAGTAAAGAGAATCCTTGCTAGGCCATAAAGTCTGTCCCACAGTGAAACTTTTTTACTAATGGCACATTGAGCCACCGTCATTCTTCTGCAGCAGTGCGCATCAGATGTAATGACAGAGTCTACATCATTAATCATGTGATAGAATGGAAATAAAATCATTGGAACAGAAAATTGTTACTGGATGTGTACCTCCTGCTTGGAAAAAAAATGTCATCTTGACATTTATCTAATAGCAAGAGATCATTATCTTGCAACAGCATTCCATTAACAGTATCTCTTAATTATTTTAAAGGCTTACAGGATATAAGGAACATATGGGCAGTGGAGACAGGTTAGATTAGAGATGTGTTTGGCAGAAATCCGAGTAGCAGAAAACAAATGCTTTGATGGAGAAGAGAGAAGAATTATTTAGTGATGGTTCAAATTTAGGGTTGATCGTTTTCAGCCCACATTTTTACAAGGTGATGGATGTATTAAAGAAGCCTTTCATTTTTAGTGTTATGTTATGTTACCAATATTGTATTTCTTGGTGAGTTATCAAATCAGCTAAACTGTATCAAATAAAGCCTAATTCATTATACTGAATTATAATGATATCTACAAAAGATTTATAATATATTTTCTTTACTCTCTATGGTGCCTTACACATGGTAATACCATATATATGTGTGGGCATATATATGCGTGCATATATATTACCATGTCTGGGGCACCATAAAAGATAAAGAATATATATATGGGGGGGAGGGGATGTGCGCCTTCAAGCGCACTCCCTTTTGGAATGTGTAATTTGTTCATCAGATCCTGATGATTGAAAATCTATTGTTTTAAATTTCAGGCTGTTGCTGGTCTTTGGTTTCCAGCACATTGGCTATTACTTTCAATTGTTTTTAAACTGGCATCTCCCTTGTTTCCATGGTTGGTGGCAAGCGCTGCTTGTCACTGTTTTGGAGCCCATCTCCATGAAAGCCATGGCACAATGCAGCTTCATTCACTTAGGGCCAGATCCTACAAACGACCATATGAGTAGCTTTGCTCCCATGAGGACTCAATTGAAATTAATGGGAACTCTAATGGAATTTAAAGGAGGCTACCCATGTGAATAAAGTTGCCTACATAAGTGTTTGTAGGATTTTGGTCCTTTATTCACAAATTGGATGAACGAAAAGAAACATGTACAACTCCAGTCCTGCAAACATTTACATATGCAAAACTTTATGTACATTAGTAACTCTATTGACTTCTATACAGCTGCTCTTGTGAGTAAAGTTATGCTTGTGTTCAAAGGTTTGCAGGACTAGGGCCTAAAATGGTTATATCTGTAATCAATGAATATATATGCTTAATACGTGAATTGACTTTACTTAGGCTGGCAGTGTGAGAAAATACTGAAAGGCTAAATTGCTGAAGCTACTCAAAAATTGAAAATGAATAATTGTTCAGCTATTAATATTTAAGAAAATCTGACTCTGACTGAAGTCTTTCACGTATGTTCTGTACTTTACTTCCCAGAATATCAATGTCAAGGTTAATTTTACAACAAAATATCTGCATAATTCAATAAATGAAATACAAATCCATTTAATATTTAAAAATACATTTAGAATAAGAAAATGTTTAAAGATACATTCCAAAGTTTTTGGTGTCTATAGTAACACAAATGTGAACATACTATAACATTCAACCCAAAATAAAGTTTTAAAAGTGGCATATCAGAAAGAATAATTCAACCAGGCAGTGTAATTATTAGACTTAAATTCCAATTACTTCTTACTCTAGCTACAGCTACACTATTTATTTGTTTGTAACACTATATCATTACTGTACTGCCACCTTGTGGCAGCAACACAACACTGCAAACAACTTATTTCAGGTTTTTCGCGTTACAGGTACAGGTATAGGACATACAATAGAGAAGTTTCATATTTTAAATTTAATGTACAAACAGACAAACTAATGAATATATAATTGTTCTTCTTACATTAAACGTGCTTCAAAATTTCTAGAAATCTGGAGTACGTCAAGTTTTGCCTACTCATAGGAACTTAACTACTTCATATCCTTGATAATATCGTTTTCTTCTTTATTCTTACAAATGATTGCTCCTAACTGGATTTCATTTTGCACTGACTAGTCAGACAGATTTTTTTACTAACCTACTGTTGTGTGTTGCTTTTGGAGCACTGTATTACTGAAAATAAAACTTTATTTATGTGGGTACATGTTTGCGTGTGTGCATGACATACACACACACACATATATAAGCTCTCCTACTGCTCTAATGTATTCTGGAGACTGGATGGGAACTTCAGTACCAAAGAAATGATGGGAGGGATAGGAAGAATGCAAAGGTGGCCAAAGGCCACCTTTCAGTTCCTTTCTAGATTTTATTGCTAACATTATATCATTACAGTATTTATTAAAACTATTTAGACTGATTTCCATCTGGTCAGAGTGGGTCAAGTTCTGTTCATACTTATGTTGGTTTAAATCCAGAGTAACTCCACTGACATCAGTGGAATTTCTTCAGAGTTGCATCAAAGTGAGAACATATATAGGCTCTCTATATATTCAGAAATCACTGGTGCAGCCATATTAAAAAGTAGTGTGAACCAGGAGTGAAAAATGTACCTTTAGACATGAAAATGCATGGAGAGGACCATCAACAGGATAGTAAAATGTCTGCACATGAGGCCAAACATCTCCCTTTACCGCCAGTAGTTGCACCACCAGTTGGTATTTTACCAAATAAAATTAATCATGTTGACCATTTCTTTAATTCCCTGTTCATAATTGAATACCTATTTAAAACATGACAGTCAGTAGTTCTTCCTAGTCCATTGTATTTGCCTGTGGGAAAAGATACCATAGTCTCATAACATAGTGAGCTCCATTTTGATTTACATCTTGTATGGCTTTGCCAGTAGTTTTGTCCACTAAGTGTCACTTTCGTTCTTGATATTTTTAATGTGCAATTTATACTGGGAATTCCCCCTCCACCCACCCCAACTCAGCTGTTGCATATGCTTTTCAATGAATTCCTGCTTTTGACACTTTTTTTTTCCAGATGAGTTAACTGAAGTACAACGGGTTAGAGTTTCAAAAGCAGCCTCTCTACTTTAGTTGAGCTTGAACTTTCATGTGCATTAACAGCATACCAATTTAGAAAGACGTAATCAGACATCTGATTGCTTGGGGGGGAATTTTCAGAGGCACAAAAGGCAGTTAGGAGTAGGGAGACCATTCCTTTTGAAAATCGATGGGAATTTAACACCTCACACATCTGTGCCTTTGAAAAATCTCCCCCTCCCTCAATCTGCATGCTATAATATGAGTTTTTACATGTTCAGAATTGCAGGGTTTTAGAAGATGGGTTGCGGTTCCTTTGAATATGTAGCCTAACAATTTCAGAAGACTTCCATGGGCTCATACAGTGAGTGTCTCCTCCAGGAAAGAATTGCTACTTGTTGTCTGTACGCATTTAACTACATGATCTTCTCAGCTACATTTCAACTCCCATTTGACTCCAAAATAACTAACACTAATCCAAATAAATGTACCCAAAGAGTTATTCTTTTTATCTCATATTGAAATTCTGAGATGACATGAAAAAGGAATCTTCGGCTATTCTTTTCACTGCATTCAAGGATTCATCACGGGAAACAGGTTGATAGAAAGCTCAGATTTACTATACTTCAGAAAGAATAAATATCAGCAAAATTGTAGAGGTAATTAGGAGATAATGTCACTTGAATAAAGCATTGACACAGGATAATGTTCTCCTGCTATCAGAGGAATAGCTATACCATTTATAGAAAATATTGTCAATGTCAAAACAAAGCAGAGACATTTATTTGCAAACCAGAGGACATTGATCCTGTCAAATTGTCTGGTGATAGTGATTTTTATTTTTGGTACACCAGATGATTGATGAAGATGCTGTTGTTTTATCTGAGGGATGTTGGGACAGTACTGCACCACTACTGAATAGCTTCACTTTGTTTGATTTTCACCCTTCTCCTGGCATTACAGCATAGAAATATGTCTACTTCCTTCTGGCTGATTGTGGGTTTGGGCAAATCTATATATAGTTCTGTGGACAGAGTGTACACAAATCTATCTCAGAAATACCCTATCCTCTTTGTTGAAAGTGCCATGCAGTGACTCATCTTTTATTACATAGGAAACTGCCAGTGAATCTGTAATTTACATATTTTATACACGCTCTGTCAGTCATTTTTATTTCTGTGATCACTATACAGTTTTATAGGGTGTCGCTCATATAAAAGGATAATAAAAACTGCCTGGAAGCAGCAGCCTGCTCATGAGGCAAAAACTTTTGATCACAAACAGCAGCTGAAGGGAGGGTGGCTGTGTGGCTGGCAGGGGCCAGTTTAGTGCCCAACCTAAGTTTAGCTTCAGAGCTGCTCTAAATTATGTCAGGTTGCAGTAGTCCCCATTCCAGAGCTTTGGTTCTATCCCCTCCTGTCCCCATGCCACCATGGTCAAGAGGGTGTGGCATAGACAAAGCTACACTGGTTCTTCCATGAATCAGGGATTCCTTCATGTCCAGTTAGGGGAAGTTTACAGTCCTTTCATACTGCTCCAGGGCTGTAGCATGAGCAATAATCTGGCCCTACAACTGTGATTAAGAGTTTGCAGGGTCAGGCCATAGCTGTATACTGTGCAATATGCAAATATGTTTGAGCAAAATAGGCAAATTAAGGGGTCTCTTCAGCCCACAACTACTACTGATGTTGCTTCTTTTTCATAGGCGGCACATCTCTTTTGCAAGTGTCCACTTATGACTTGCAGATTTGGACAAAATGAAGATAGTAATTCTGGTCTTATGCAGATGCATAAACACCTTGTATATGGGCATCATGATCATGGGGATGATATCGGGGATTTACGCTGGCATCACTGTGGGGAGCATCTGGCTCATATTTTACAAACATGAAAGTTTAAGTTTAGTGTAAAATACTGTGTCAGATTCCGCAGGAAGTGCAATGGGAAGTGTTGCTCACTCTTGCAATTTTCATATCTAGTGTGTTTTTAGAGCCACAGCTTCTGGAGTCATATGATTATATGAGAAGCTCAATTTCCATTTAAAATAAAAGTCTCTAGCCTTCATGCTTGCAGAAAAAAGCTTGAACACGTGAACCCTAAAGTTTAAAAAACCAGGAGGCAAATAAATAAATAAACCCTCAAAATTTATCATTTTTAAAATTTCATTATTTTTAGCTGATCTTATGATTTTTCAAAGCTTGGGGTTGTCAATTCTAGAAGGGAGACTTTAAATTCCTACAGTCAAACTCTATTCTGCATTATTTCCATATGTATCAATTGGGGTCATAGGAATACTACCAAGGGAGTCATTAATTTTGGCTAAAATGGTGATGGGTACCTTCCTGACTGTTGGATATTCAGCAGCCAGCGAAAAGGAGGTGAGGGCAATATGAGATAATAGTAAATCTCTCAGACTAACAGCTCCTTTAATCTGGGGATTATCCTGGGGGGAAAAAAAAGGGCCATGCAACCAGAAGTTCAAAGTTTACCAACCACATCAAACATTATGATTGGGGGTCGGTCTACAAAGAAGGGCTCCAAAGAGGAGGGAAATTGAAGCTGCAAAACTCTCTTCCCCAAACAACACAACAGAGATGGGAAAAGAAAGCTCCCCCTTTCCCAGGTAAATATTTTTTTAAATGTTGCCTAGTCCTAATCCCTAGTTTTAGCTAGTTCCAGATGATTTTATTTTCATGAGCTCTCTTCCCTAAGGCAGATCTTCGGTTACCCACTCCCCATGAAGCTTTGAATTGTTTTTTACTTTGACTTTCAGTCCAGCTCCTCCCACTAAACAGAAAGCTATGGATACGTCATGTTTGATTCAGTGCAGAAAGCATCTTTTGTGTGCCATGTAATTTTTAGCCACACAATGGCAAGGCCCAACCACTTCACATGGATGTACATTCCTGAACAGTGACTAGAGTAAGCCAAATAGAATTGACCCTGGCACCATTTTCTTCAATATGAAATAAAACAACATAAGAATAAGTCCAAAACCACAGGTGCACAAAGTAGATAAGTTAAGAGCAAGGTAGAGAGATCACTGCACAAGTTAGTAAAATTTTCCATTTAATTGCTGGAGGAAATTATAGTATAATTACTAATCAAGAAACTTGAGTGATATTCCAAGCTCCTTCACCTCGCTGCATATTAACTGTCTGCCACTGGGATTGAGAACTTCTCTGTGCAGACTGTAGTGTCAGCAAAGGACTTGCAGGGAATCACTATTGCTATGGAGTTAACACTTTGCCATTTAAAAGTGGTAATTGTAGCTGCTATGCCAGCAGAGAGAATATAGAATAATATTAATTGGAAAGAGTACATGGGGATCTGTGAACAGACATTATTTATTTTCTTTTAATTATTTCCCTTATCTATTAATTGTTCTGGGGAGGAAGGATAGCCCAACAGCTAAGGCATTAGCTTGGGACACTGGAAACCCAATCCCAATTATCTGTTTAGCCACAGACTTCCTGTGTGCATAGGTGCCAACTTTCCCCGGTGCCGGTGGGTGCTCGCGCCGCCCCCGGCCCCACCCCAACTCCACCCTGCCCCCCCGCCCCACCCCCATTTCAACCCCTTCCCCAAAGTCCCCTCCCCAACTCCGCCCCCAACCTGGACCCCTTCCCCAAATCCCCGCCCCGGCCCCGCCTCTTCCCCGAGCGTGCCACGTTCCCCCTCCTCCCTCCTAGTGCTTGCCGCAAGCGCTGGGAGTTAGGGGGGGAAAGCGGGTATGACGGGTTGGATCACAGAAACCCCCTTGGGAGCTGCCACCTGATGTGCCAAGACTACCCCTGCTTCTGTTTTCCCTGCCAGCTCAGGACTCCAGCACCCCGTCTTGCTGAGCGAGACACTCCAGTCTGGCTCCAGACACAGACTCAGGGTCTGAATCACTTGTCCCCAAGCTGCAAGTTTACCCAAAAACAGCTCACAGGAGTGTGCTTGTCTTTAGCACTCAGATGCCCAACTCCCAATGGGGTCTAAACCCAGATAAATCCGTTTTACCCTGCATAAAGCTTATGCAGGGCAAACTCATAAATTGTTCGCCCTCTATAACACTGATAGAGAGATATGCACAGCTGTTTGCTCCCCCAAGTATTAATACATACTCTGAGTAAATTACTAAATAAAAAGTGATTTTATTAAATACAGACAGTAGGATTTAAGTGGTTCCAAGTAGTAACAGACAGAACAAAGTAAGTCACAAGCAAAATAAAATAAAATGCGCAAATCTATGCCTAATCAAACTAAATACAGATAATCTCACCCTCAGAGATGCTTCAGTAAGTTTTTCTCAGACTGGACACCTTCCAGGCCTGGGCACAATTCTTTCCCCTGGTACAGCTCTTGTTCCAGCTTAGGTGTTATCTAGGGGCTTCTCCATGATGGCTCCTCCCCTCCTCTCTTCTCTTCCACCCCTTTTTATATCTTTTGCATAAGGCGGGAACCCTTTGTCTCTCTGGGTTTCCACCCCCCCTCACTGGAAAAGCACCAGGTTAAAGATGGATTCCAGTTCAGATGACATGATCACATGTCACTGCAAGACTTCATTACTCACTTGCCAGCACACACATATACAGGGAGACTCACAGGTAAACAGCCATCTGCAGACAATGGGAGTCATTAAGATTCCAAACCATCATTCATGGCCCACACTTTACATAATTACAATAGGCCCTCAGAGTTACATTTTATATTTCTAGTTTTAGATACAAGAGTGGTACATTTATACAAATCAGATGATCATACTTAGTAGATTATGCACTTTGTAATGATACCTTACAAGAGACCTTTTGCACGAAGCATATCCCAGTTGCATTATATTCACTTATTGTCAAATTTTTATAAAACTATCCCAGTTACATTATATTGACTTATTATCAAGTTTTTATAAAACCATATAGACTGCACAACGTCACAGCGGGCACGTGGCGCGCTCAGGGGCGGAGGCGGAGATGAGCTGGGGTGGGGGGGCAGGGCAGGGAGCTGCCGGTGGGTGCAGAGCACCCACCAATTTTTCCCCATGGGTACTCCAGCTCCGGAGCACCCACAGAGTCGGCACCTATGCCTGTGTGACCTTGAGCAAACCATGTAGGTTCTCATGGGGAGAGTTAGGGACCTCAAAAAAGCCAGCATGCTGAACAGGGAGCTAGTAACCCATATACAGCCAGAATAATTGGTGTTATGTGATGAAATACATGGAGTCTGGATTATTAAATTCATCTCCCAGATGACAAAGCAAGAGGTGGGCCCTAAGCCCCGCCCCACAAAGGGAATTTGATGCCCAACGCCAGGCCCGAGGGAGGTGCCTTTCTCCACTTGGGGTTCACAATTGTGAACCCTCTTTTGGAGTTGGGCACCTAAGTGAGGTTAATGGGGTTTTGTTTATGGAAAACAGGGGCTGAGAAGGTGATGTTGCAGTGGTTATAACCTTATAAGAAGGGGTTGAGGCACTCACCCAGGATGTGTAGTATCCAGGTTCAAAGCCCAACACTGTCTGATATAGCGCAGAGATTTGAACTTGGCTCTCCAACCCTCCCACATAACCACTGGGCTATGGGGTAGTCTGGGGCAGGTGTCTCTCCAGCTGAAGCTGTTCTATTTCGTATGAATAATTAAATATTCACTCACCCAACGAGCACATTAGAATGACTTTGTAACCTGCCGGGAGATGGGAGACCCAGGTCCAATGAATGAGTGAGTGCTCTCACCACTGGGCTCCTCTTCCAGCATCTTTTATACAGAGTTAAGCGTGCCATGAACATGTCTACTGGATCAGGCCCCAAAAGGCAAGGTAGATGAGGACAGTTTGTAGATCCTGTTGGGGCTCATGTGTGAATTAGGCAAAGAGCTGCTAGGTGTCAGGACTTCAGTAGCTCCACACATGCCCACACCCCAAAATTTAGACACCTCGTTGTCTTTATCAGGGTAAACTTAAGTGCTAAGGGACATTAGGCACCTACAGGGTTAGGCAGCAGCTGAGAAGTGATTTTGTGAATGCTACATGTTGGAGTTATGTACCTAACATGGCAGTTAGGTGCCTAAGTCCCCTTTACGAATCCCACATTCTGTGCCTCTGTCCCCCATATGCCAAATGGGGATAATAGCACTTCCCTACCTCAGAGAGTGTTGTGAAAATAAATACATTAAAAATTGTGAGCCACTCAGCAACTGTGGTAGTGAGGGGCAAGATAAGTACCTTCATTATATTGATACATCACCCAGAGAGTTTGCTTTACCATAAAAATAGGTCATGATCCCTGCCCCAGAAACCTTATAACTTAATTTTAGACAAAGTATAACAAATGACTGAGAGGAGAAGTGGAGAAAGGGTAAATTAGCTCACACTTATTCAATTTAGTTGTGCGCACATCTTAGCGGCCCAAGATAATGCTGTTTTAAAAAAACAACAACATATGTAATAATGACAATAATGAATTGTTGTCCCATATGAACAATTCTATTCATCTTTTAAATACAGGGGACCTGATATGTCATCCTGGTTTGGGACCATTTTATGTCCACTTCATACTCACTTTGCATAGGAGTAAATGACTACACAAGGAGGAAGACAGTCAGGGCCAGCTCCAGGTTTTCTGCTGCCCCAAGCGGTAAAAAAAATAAAAAATAAAAGCCGATCGGCAGCATTCTTTGGCAGCAGTTCGGCGGCGGGTCCTTCACTCCCTCTCTTCCTCTTCGGCAGCACTTCAGCGGCAGCTCAAAGAGGAAGAGAGGGACTGAGGGACCAGCCGCCGAATTCCCGCAGAAGACCCGGACGGGCCGCCCCAATAGCGGATGGCCTGCCGCCCCTTTGTATTGGCTGCCCCAAGCACCTGCTTCCTTACTGGTGCCTGAAGCCGGCCCTGAAAACAGTGAAGAGTCAGGTCCAAAATGCTTGAAGCATTCAGGTTATTGTTCCGTACAAAAAGACAATCCTGGCTCATATTTGGCTGAAAATGGTCATGTGGTGAGTCAGTAACTTTCCACTGTTTACTTCTTCAAAGGTTAATACAGTGGCCTGAAAAATGTTACACAATTACAGTAGATTGAATATGCAAATGTCTTTCGGCTGGTGGCTTGGAGGCAAATAATAGATCTTTCTGACCTTCTAACTTCATTTCCCCTTTAGTGGTTTAAAAATAGTTAATTTATGAATTCATCACTAAAGGGGGGAGATTTCTATATATTTTTGAAAATATTCAGAATGGATGAAATAAACTATTTCATTTTGATGAATACCAACTTCCCCTCTCAGGTCTGTACATTTTGCTCCCCATCTCAGCTCAATGGGTTACCGTCATTGTTACTGGCACAGTGACAATAATTTTTACATCCTTGTACCAAAGGAAGGATTCAACCCTCTGGTGAGGTGATTTTCTCCCTGGGATGCCATCAGAGGAAGGCTGATTTAAACCAGAAGATGTGCTGACTCTCCCTGATGCCCTGGCTATATCCCCACCCCCGTCAGTGTTGCCCACTTTTGTGGCAGCACTGGTTGGTTCCAAGCCCTCATTGGAGCAGGAGTTGTGGGTGGGATTGTGCCATCAGTCCTCTCTCAGGCAGACTTTCCTTCTTTGGCATAAAGTGTAGCTGGTCTGAGTGATTAATGTAGGCCCAAATCCTGGCAATCTGCACAAGGTCAGAACACCAAGATTTGCTCTGGTGATTTGCTCAGTAACATGAGGAAGGGAACTCTCCCTACTGGTCCATGCAGTATTCCCTTAAGGCACAGCAGCCTCCATTCTACCTGCATCCCCACTGCCCTGGGTTTCAGTGGCTTATGGATCACCAGGATGCAGATGTGTGCATAAATTACACACATGTATATACAGATATATTCATATGCATGTGTACTTGATAGAGCAAGGTGGGCAAACTGCGGCCTGTGGGCTGCTTCCAGCCCATCAGACGTTTTTATCCGGCCTTGAGCTCCTGCTGGGACGCGGGGTCAGGGGGTTGCCTCGCTCCACCTGCCTGGTGCTCCCCAGCCCCTGACTCACAATTCCCTTGAGCACCATCTTCCGGCACGCAGAGCCACACTGCACAGGTGAGACTTCACTGTGCTGTTTCCAGGATCGGAACCCTGCCCCTACACAGCAACCCCCTGCCCCCCACGCAGCAGTGCACCCAATCGTTTCCCAGCCCCTGCCCTCGAGAGCCTCGAAACCACCATGGGGCACACCTGTCTCAGCGAGGGTGTCTTCACCCATGGTGGTACCTGGTACGGCCGCCTTGGTGTCACTGCTTGCAGGGCCTCTGGGAGTCCCCGGTACCGCCCCTGTAGAGTCCCCCCTCCATTCCACACCCCATGAGTCCCTCCTCCCTCCATCTCGGTAACATCCCTTATAGAGTCCCCCTCCGCCACCACCCGATAGAGTCTCCCTCCCCAGGACCGGCTTTAGGAAGTGCAGGGCCGATTCGAATACCCGGCGGCGGTCTGGGTCTTCGGTGGCACTTCGGCGGCGGGTCCTTCACTTGCTCCGGGTCTTCTGCGGCACTGAAGGACCCACCGCCGAAATTCCGCCGAAGACCCGGACCGCCGCTGGGTGAGTACAAATTAAAAAGTTAGGCGCTCTTCTTTAGGGTGCGGGGCCCTCTTAGGCGCAGGGCCTTGTTAGGCCCGGGGCCTGATTCAGGGGAATTGGCCTAAGGCCGACCCTGCCCCTTCCCCACCAGGCATTCATGGCTCGCCATACAATTTCCATACCCAGATGCGTCCCTCAGGCCAAAAAGTTTGCCCACCCCTGTGACTGAGCCATATATATTATAGTACGTTGCAGGATAATGTCACTGGATGCATCAAAAACATGTATGCAAAGCCCTGTGTCTTATGCATCTCATTAGACCTAAAATATATGGCCTGAACTCTGGAATTATGTGGCATTATTCCTTCAACTCCTCCAGTCATGACTACTTACCCAGTCCAGTTCAGCCCAATCAATACAATGTCTCTTGCTTTATTTCATTTGATATTCAATTTAATCTCTTTTATTCTGTGTCCATATGTTCTGGAATTTTGTGTGCTGGACTTTTTGTCTTGCAATACATGACTGAACTGTGGAAGTTGCCAGGGGAGAAACTGGTGTTTTTGACATAGGGTAGGGAACAGCTAAGGCTTTTGGCACCCAGGAGGGCATGAGAGGTATTCTGCGGTTTTGGTAATCAGGAAGGATAAAAGGTTGCTTGAACTATACTTACAATTAGCTAGTAACAGAATGAAGAAGCTTGAGGGCAACAAAAGTCCAAAAGGAGTAAATAGAGTAACAGTTTAGTCCAGGATAGAACCATTTACATCATATCTAGATGATCAATTAAAAGATACTGGATTGGACTTTTGGTTGTTCTTTTGGGATCTGCTTCTGTTTACTCTATGGCACAATAAGTATCTACAAACAGCTGAATTGAAGGTGTAAGTCCTTCCATTACAGATCTACACCTTATGTTCTCTGTTTTCCTGTCTAAAGGAATCAGAGATTATTCATATGGGAAGTGTTATGGTACAGAAATACCCAACACGTATATCATATAATAGGGAAATCACAAAATGTACTTTCCGTTTTTATTGCTCCTGAACTCAGAGCAAATAATGAAAATCAGTGCTGCAATTGAGATACTATGAATAGGCCCTGAAAATATGGGTATACAAGGGAAATACTGCCAACCTATGACTGTGCCAGTATAATTTTTCCAGCAAAGTCTAATTTAGGACATTCAATTAGATGTGTTTGCAGTAGTGGACTTAGGCGTAAGTCTTTTGCTTATGGCAAATTTAAAAGGTATCATTTAAGGATAATTCCATGGAAAAATCCCTCATAAAATGTGACTGCAAGTCCTTTTATAGTAAAAATTAACATAAATTCCCTCTTCTCACACAATCTCAGCCATTACAGCCATCTATCCCACCCCCCGTCCCCGCTGCCCCCACACACAGAGTATATTAAGTGTAAGGTGTGATGCATAGCTGCAATTCCTTCTTTGCTCCCCGGGAAGCAATTGGTCACAACACCTTATTTCCATCCCTCTCTTTCCCTGAATTGGCTCAGTTCTGGTGGCTAGTGATTTGTAGGTATGGGAGCAAGGATTCAACCCCTATTTGCCCATTTACGTAAAGAGAGAAGTAGCAGCAGCCCTGCAAAGCCATCTCTTCTTCCTGCACCTGGAGTCTTATTTGCCCCTACAACTTTATGTATAAAGCTGGATTACAATCTGTATCTAAGAAACTTTGCCTGCTTTGTAGTAGTAATATTTAAACATGCAGGGCTACAGTGTGAGTGAGGAACTCCCCCATCCCCTCCTAGGGTTGCCAGGTGTCTGGTTTTCGACTGGAATGCCCAGTGAAAAAGGGACCCAGGCGGCTTCGGTCAGCACTGCTGATGGGGCTATTAAAAGTCTGGTTCCCAGGCTAGCAGGCTCCCTACCTGGCTCTGCGTGGCTCCCCGGAAGTGGCGATATATCCCTCGGCTCCGAGGCAGAGGCACGGCCAGGGGGACGCCGCATGCTTCCCTTGCCCCGAGCGCCGGTTCTGCAGCTACCATTGGCGGGGAACCATGGCTGCCTGGCTGCGCCTCCACCTAGGAGATGAGGGACATGTCACAGCTTCCGGGGAGCCCCCCAATGTAAGTGTTGCCCAGAGCCTGCACCCCAAAACCTCTCCTGCACTCCCAACCTCCACCTATATTGTGCCCTATTCAAGTAAATTCCTGATAAAGATACCAGTGTTTGAATGCATGAAAAGAACTTGTCCCAGGACAATGTGATCTTCCAATGATTCTTTAAAAATACAAATGTAATTTAATTAATGCTGGTATGTGATTTTTTTTTTTTTTTTTTTACATCTGTGCTTTTAAAACTAGTAGGTTTTAATTAGAGTGGTGGCCTGATTTTTAGAAATAGAGTTCTATTGTCTGCATAATTTCCAGTGAGAATAGAGTATTGTAAAGCCCATCTACTATGTCAGTGCTTTTCTGTTATCTCCACTTTGAGGCACATGGAAGAAATTTTACAATAAGATTCAATCTTTAAGTGGATCAAAGAAGGAGGGTTTTCTTTAAAAACATGTCACTGAAAGATTATTATTGTGATGAAGCTAATTAAACTATTTTGTTTTAACCTTCCACTAATTTCAGTTAAATTTGCTTTTAGTATTATTTTGATATATAACAACCTATGGGCTTTACTCAGACTAAAATTTACAACCACTTCCTGCCCTGAGTGACTCACATACCATATATGTGCACAAGACCAACCTAATTCAGAAATGGATTAGGTCTCTGTGCAAGGACAAAGGGTGAAGTGGAGGAGTGGAAACTGTGCATTTTGGTGTTGCAGAGCTGCTCAAGGGACTGAAATAGTCCATTGGATGAGCTCCCCAATTCCTGTGTGCAGTGCATTGCTATTAGTTAGGCCATGTCTACATAGGAACGCTTTATCGGTATACTATACCAGCAAAGAGCTCCCATTGTGAACAAAACTATAGTTCTGGAACCATTCTCTCCCCTGGTCCATTAGGGCTGCATGGGCTAGCAGAGTTAATTCATTTTTAGGGCATAAATAACTGTTTATGGTCCCGGTGGAAAGGAGAGAGACAGATTGCAATTAATTAATTCTTGAGGAATTAAAAAAAAAAAAAACCTTGTAGAAGAAAGGGTTGGATGGGGGGGGGGGGGTTTCATCTCATTCCAGTGATTAGAAAGAAGATAAAGAGGTTGTGAGGGGGCACATCTACACTAGAAAGTTTTGCTGGTATAACTATGCCAGTTAAGGGTATGATTTTTTTGTGCCAACGTAGCTATGTTGGCAAAAGCCCTAGTGAAGATACAGTTATATAGTGTAACCCCCAAGGAGATTACCTAGATTCCTGGGGCTCTGTCTGCTGGCAGCTCAGGGGGGAGCCAAGGCAAACTCAGAGTCTGCCCGGCAACCAATAGGGAGTGAGATGCCCCTCCCAGGGAGTTCAGGAAAGGGGAGAAGCCAGTTTTGAGTCAGTCTGCAGCCAGCCAGGACAAGGGCAGGACTAGCTGTGTGGGGAGCTGGTGAATCCCAGGCCTGCATGCAGGGTTCCCTCTGAGAACTGGCCTCTAGGGACCTGAAAGCAAGATCCCTCAGCTGGGCTTTTTCTTCTCCACTGATGACTCCCAGTTTGTAGAGTTTTGCTGGGAAACTTCCCCAGCCAGGCTGAGTTAGCTCTCCAGGTCCCTAGGGGAGACCAGTCACCACATGGGCAGCTCCGCTCTGTCTGCTAGTTCAGGGCTGCTGCCTGCTGTGTGTGTGTGTCTGGATGCTGGGCTAGGAGACAACAGTTTGGATTTTAGTACAGTTGTGTAACCTGCACCTTGAGCCCTGCACCCCTTTGTGATGAGGGGAAATCCTGGGACTGAAGCAGCCTGATTCCTGCTTGAAGAGGATCCCTGCCAGCAGAGAGCAGCCCCTCTGCAGTGACTGAGGAGTCCAGAGTCATCTTTGAACCTGAGGATCATTCATGGAGTTTGTGAGTGCACCATCTTTTAGTTAGTCAGGGAATTTGTTTTGGTGACCCCCCTACTCCCTGAACTGTGTCCTCAAGCCAGGGAGTAAGGGTTTGGGGATTTTATAACCTGCTGCATATTAAACCTGTGGAGGGATTTACCACCTTCTCCCACTTGTGAGTCCTTTGGGCTGTACTGAACCCAGTCTGCCACACTGCTAAGCCACGGCAGAGAAGAATTTTTCGGTCATAGGTCATCAAGGACCCCAACAAAGTACGCGTTCCAATGGGACACTAATCTTACATTTGCTACCTCAAGTCAGGTGACTGGGGAAAGTCACAGGTATTAGCAGCGTGGGCACCGGTGACCCTAAAAATAGTGTTTTGCCCTGTTATGTATATTTGTTTCCTGTTTAATATAATTATTGTGTTTATGTGTTTGTTATTTCTTGGAAGTCTCCAACTATCTGGCAAGTAAGTGGGGATTACCCTGGGTTAGAGTTTTCCTCCCAAGCTGCCCTGGTGACTCTGTCAGGAAGGAGTGAGGGGGGTGGAGGCACCGCCAAATAAATTCATAGGAAAAAATAAAGAAGATACACCCTGCTGAGTGGGTGGCGGGATCCAGAAGAACCCAGGCCTGTCCATCAAAACCTTTAAGCAGATTGGCATTAAAGAAGGTAACTGGGTGGAGAGGGGGTTGCAAAAGCATTCTTTTGCAGAGCTTGTTTCATTTGCCAAACTGGTATAAACTATCCTGGCATAAGCACTTTTTGTCAGTATAACAGCATCTTGAGTCAATTGAGCCTGTACCGGTAAAGCTATACCAACAAACCTTTTCTACTGTAGATTAGACTTTATTAGACATGAGTAGTTAGATGAGGCCCTGAAACATAAACCCTTGTATCAGAGGCCTGGTATGAGGCCTAAGGCCTGAACTAAAGTAATGGTGAAGACTTTAACATAAAGCAAAGTTAAGCTATGAGCAAGAGGCAGGCCCTGCTCAGAGTCTGGCAAGGGGAGGGCTGATGTTCCAAAAATGCATACCTAAAAGGTAATGGACACTAGAGATATAAACATCTGCCAGGATGGTCCCAGAACACTCCGATACTAGCACATTCCACACAGATAACAAGGGACTGGCTGACCCATCCTGAACACAGGGCAAAAGGGTAATATGATGGATGGGGTTGTTTTGATTGAACCAACATGTACAAGGTGATAGGCGGCACCTTACTACGTAGAGGGGTTGTACCTCAATACGTCAGGAGTGAGGTGTAACTTGTTTGTACCTGTGTATAAGAATGCACCTCTGAGGGGTTGTCTTTGTCTGGCCTAGGGGGCAGTGGTAAATCCCGCCACTGACTGAGCCATTGTCAGGGAGCACATATGTCCTAGCAGAACTGTAGACATCTGATCCGGGGAGCTGGAGACCATGTTTCGTTTGGCAATAAACCTGGCCGGGTACCTTCAGACCTTATCAGAGTCTGTGGTCCTTGGTGTTTCTCTCGGGGTCTGCTGTGCCAGCTATCTGCGCAGAGCTGGGGCAGCACGCAGAGGAAACACACACATGCAGCCGACTGTTATCAACATTGGATAGAGCAGAACACCACACTGGTGACACTTGACGACAATGAGTACTACCTTCCTGTCTGTTGTATGGGAAACACTGTTGGGCATGAATGTCATGAGTTCTTCCCCACCTCCATCAATGTAAGGGGATTCGTATAAGGAGATCTTCAGACCGACAGTCTCCTGCACTCCCTGCTGCTTCGTTCCTTAAAAGCTCTTCCCCATCTGAATGGCACTCAGCCAACCAGAAAAGAACTGTTCCACCCCACCACCTGTACCACACGCCTTAGAGACACTACAGCTGCTGTAGTGCTGTAGCGTAGACAATTATAGTGACAGAAGGAGTGTTTCCTTCACAGTAGTAAATCCACCCCCTTGAGAGATGGTAACTAGGTCAATGGAAAAGGTCCATAGCTGCTTGTACAGTTGGGGTTAGGTCGACCTATCTATGTTGCACAGGGCATGAGGCCCCAGCCAGAGTCAGGTCGGGGTAAGAGCCGTGTGGACAGCTGTGGGGAGCCGCGGACTCTCCTGCCCTGGGTGGGGGGCCCGCAGGTCAGGGACATGGGCCAGGGCCTGCTTTCAGCCCCCCCCGACCTCAGGCAGGTGGAGGATCCTTGACTCCCGGCCCACTGTGGCTTCTGGCTTGGCTGGGGGCGGGGTCTCAGGCAGAAGAGGTGGGGCGGGTCAGGGTGTGGGCAGGGCCACGGAGGTGGCGGGAGCCCCTACACTCTTTTGGGCAGGCTCTGCCACCCCTGATTGGAGGGAGGAGGAATTATTGTTTGCATGACCAATAAGCGCTGTATGGTTATCTCATGGGTACGCATATAAATCCATGGCAGTGGAGCCAAAGTAACCGACACAACTCCTGAGGAAATCTCAGCACAAACAAAAGATTTGACTTTTTGTCTGAAACAACTACAGTGCTGACTACTGAAAATAGGGTTGGCCAAGTGAAGCCCAGGAGCCCAGAGTAGGTGAGTCCTTCAAGTTTCCTATTCATTTCCACTGGAGATCTCACAAGATCCCACTTGTGTCCTTGTAGAACTCCACTAATTTTCAGTCAGTTGTTACTGCTGCATCTCAAATTGTCATACTCTATATTTCTTCTCTTGCCCAGTAGGCCAGGGAGTTGTCTGACATAATTAAAACCAATACATTTTTTTGGTCAACCAGAGGTTCCAATTCAGAGAATAGCAAATCCACCCTTTTCAGAAGTCTACAAAGCTTTGTAACCCAGAAAACAATAAGCATTTCAATCCTTAACCTACCTTTAGCTCAAGGACAGCAGATATTACTGGCATGTGAAATAAATGACATTGTTATTCAGAAAACTCCAGTTACCCCTGGCATCCATCCTAAAAATCATCAGTTTGGAGCCACACACCACAACTCACAGCACAGCTTTGAACTATTGTTCTCCCAGTCTCTCTGTCAGATGGTGATTTCCCCTCAATTCTGCGCTTTCTGTGGCTTCCCACATATTCCATTTCCTGGTGGATCATTATAGCGGCACTTATTTTTGTAACACAGAATCAAGGGGTTTCCTGCATATAGATTTTCCAGCCACACTTCAGTAACCTTGAAAATATTTCACACTGAAGCTAAATGGTGCTATAACTTTGCTTTTGTATCAGACAACGTGAACTATGGTTTTTGTATTCTATTTTGTTTAAGCAATTTAGAGAGTTTTACTTACCAAGGTATCTTAGGCCTGGTCTACACTATGAGTTTAGGTCAAATTTAGCAGCGTTAAATCGAATTAAGCCTGGACACGTCCACACGATGAAGCCCTTTTTTTCGACTTAAAGGGCCCTTTAAACCGGTTTCTTTACTCTACCTCCGACGAGGGGATTAACGCTAAAATCGGCCTTTGCGGGTCGGATTTGGGGTAGTGTGGACGGAATTCGACGTTATTGGCCTCCGGGAGCTATCCCACAGTGCTTCATTGTGACCACTCTGGAGAGCACTCTCAACTCAGATGCACTGACCAGGTAGACAGGAAAAGCCCTGCGAACTTTTGAATTTCATTTCCTGTTTGCCCAGCGTGGAGAGCACAGGTGACCACGCAGAGCTCATCAGCACAGGTAACCATGATGGAGTCCCAGGATTGCAAAAGAGCTCCAGCATGGACAGAACGGGAGGTACGGGATCTGCTCACCATATGGGGAGATGAATCAGTGCTAGCTGAACTCCGTAGCAGTAAACGAAATGGCAAAATATTAGAAAAAGTCTCAAAGGCCATAAAGGACAGAGGCCATAACAGGGACGCACAGCAGTGCCGCGTGAAAATTAAGGAGCTAAGGCAAGCCTACCACAAAGCCAGAGAGGCAAACGGAAAGTCCGGGGCAGAGCCGCAAACATGCCGCTTCTTCGCGGAGCTGCATGCCATGCTAGGGGGTGCAGCCACCACTACCCCAACCGGGTGCTTTGACTCCATCAATGGAGAATCACGCAACAGGGAAGCAGGTTCGGGGTACGAGGAAGATGATGATGAAGACAATGAAGATAGCTCACAGCAAGGAAGCGGAGAAACCGGTTTCCCCAACAGCCAGGATATGTTTATCACCCTGGACCTGGAACCAGTAACCCCCGAACTCACCCAAGGCGTGCTCCCAGACCCTGAGGGCAGACAAGGGACCTCTGGTGAGTGTACCTTTGTAAATATTACACATGGTTTAAAAGCAAGCGTGTTTAATGATTAATGATTAATTTGCCCTGGCAATCGCGGCCAGTACAGCTACTGGAAAAGTCTGTTAACGTGTATGGGGATGGAGCGGAAATCCTCCAGAGACATCTCCAGAAAGCTCTCCTTCATGTACTCCCAAAGCCTTTGCAAAAGGTTTCTGGGGAGGGCTGCCTTATCCCGTCTGCCATGGTAGGACACTTTACCACGCCAGGCCAGTAGCACGTAGTCTGGAATCATTGCATAACAAAGCATGGCAGCGTATGGTCCCGGTGTTTGCTGGCATGCAGACAACATCCATTCCTTATCTCTCTTTGTTATCCTCAGGAGAGTGATATCATTCATGGTCACCTGGTTGAGATGGGGTGATTTTATTAAGGGGACATTCAGAGGTGCCCATTCCTGCTCGGGCTGAACAGAAATGTTCCCCGCTGTTAGCCACGCGGTAAGGCGGAGGGGTGAAGTGATCATCCCAGAGAATTGGGTGTGTGTGGGGGGGGTAGTTGGGTTTGTGCTGCATGTTAACCCGGAAACCGCAGCCCCTCCTTTTACATTGCAAACCCATTTTAAATGGCCAACCCAACGGGTGCTTGGTATGGGAAATGATGGCGCTGCTGTTTGAAACCATTCCCACACATTAAGAAGGTTAAAAAAGCCAAAAGACTATGGCTTACCATGGCTGCCTGCAAGCCGAAATCTGTTGCCTGGCACTGCGGGAGTGATCTCTCACACCAAACCGGCAGGCCCTCAATATAAGAGGAAAAATGCGACTTTGTAACGAAAGCACATGTGCTGTGTAATGTGAACAGCAAAATTTAACGTGAAAGAGTGTACCCATTGTTCTCTAAAATGTGTCTTTTTTTAACCACCTCTCCCTTCTCCTCCACCAGCTGCAAATGTTTCTGCTTCACAGAGGCTAGTGAAAATTAGAAGGAGAAAACGGCGGACTCGGGATGATATGTTCTCGGAGCTCCAGCTATCCTCCCACGCTGACAGAGCACAGCAGAAAGCACAATATGAACGAGAGGAGAGGTGGCGGGCTGAATCGCAGGCTGAAGAGAGCAAGTTGCGGGCTGAAGAGGATAGGTGGCGTCAGCTTGCTGACAGAAAGCAAGAGTCGATGCTCCGGCTGCTGGAGCATCAAACTGATATGCTCCAGCGTATGGTTGAGCTGCAGGAAAGGCAGCAGGAGCAGAGACCACCGCTACAGCCCCTGTATAACCAACAGCCCTCCTCCCCAAGTTCCATAGCCTCCTCACCCAGACGCCCAAGAACACGGTGGGGGGGCCTCTGGCCACCCAGTCACTCCACTCCAGATGATTGCCCAAGCATCAGAAGGCTGGCCTTCAATAAGTGTTAAAGTTTTAAAGTTTTAAACTGCAGTGTGTCCTTTTCCTACCCTCCTCCCCCACCCCTCCCTGGCTACCTTGGCAGTTATCCCCCTAGTTGTGTGATGAATTAATAAAGAATGCATGAATGTGAAGTAACAATGACTTTATTGCCTCTGCAAGCGGTGCTCAAAGGGGGGAGGGGAGGGGAGGGTGGTTAGTTTACAGGGAAGTAGAGTGAACCAGGGGGGAGGGGGGGAGGGCGGAGGGTTCATCAAGGAGAAACAAACAGAAGTTTCACACCGTAGCCTGGGCAGTCACAAAACTCGTTTTCAAAGCTTCTCTGATGCGCACCACGCCCTGCTGTACTCTTCTAACCGCCCTGGTGTCAGGCTGCGTGTAATCAGTGGCCAGGTGATTTGCCTCAACCTCCCACCCCGCCATAAATGTCTCCCCCTTACTCTCACAGATATTGTGGAGCGCACAGCAAGCAGCACTAGCAATTGGAATATTGGCTTCACTGAGGTCTATACGAGTCAGTAAACTGCGCCAGTGCGCTTTTAAATGTCCAAATGCACATTCCACCACCATTCGGCACTTGCTCAGCCTATAGTTGAACAGGTCCTGACTACTGTCCAGGCTGCCTGTGTACGGCTTCGTAAGCCATGGCATTAAGGGGTAGGCTGGGTCCCCAAGGATAACAATAGGCATTTCAACATCCCCAACGGTTATTTTCTGGTCCGGGAAGAAAGTCCCTTCCTCCAGCTTTTGAAACAGACCAGAGTTCCTGAAGACGCGAGCATCATGTACCTTTCCCAGCCATCCCACATTGATGTTAGTGAAACGTCCCTTGTGATCCACCAGGGCTTGCAGCAGCATTGAAAAGTACCCCTTGCGGTTTATGTACTCGGTGGCTTGGTGCTCCGGTGACAAGATAGGGATATGGGTTCCGTCTATCGCCCCACCACAGTTTGGGAATCCTATTGCAGCAAAGCCATCCACTATGACCTGCACGTTTCCAAGAGTCACTACCCTTGATATCAGCAGGTCTTTGATTGCATTGGCTACTTGGATCACAGCAGCCCCCACAGTAGATTTGCCCATTCCAAATTGATTCCCGACTGACCGGTAGCTGTCTGGCGTTGCAAGCTTCCACAGGGCTATCGCCACTCGCTTCTCAACTGTGAGGGCTGCTCTCATCCTGGTATTCTGGCGCTTCAGGGCAGGGGAAAGCAAGTCACAAAGTTCCATGAAAGTGCCCTTACACATGCGAAAGTTTCGCAGCCACTGGGAATCGTCCCACACCTGCAACATGATGCGGTCCCACCAGTCTGTGCTTGTTTCCCGGGCCCAGAATCGGCGTTCCACGGCATGAACCTGCCCCAGTAACACCATGATTTGCACATTGCTGGGGCCTGTACTTTGTGAGAGGTCTATGTCCATGTCAATTTCCTCATCACTCTCGTCGCCGCGCTGTAATCGCCTCCTCGCCTGGTTTTGCTTTGGCCTGTTCTGGCTCTGCATATACTCCAGGACAATGCGCGTGGTGTTCATAGTGCTCATAATTGCCGCGGTGATCTGAGCGGGCTCCATGATCCCAGTGCTATGGCGTCTGGGCTGAAAAAAGGTGCGAAACTATTGTCTGACGGAGGGAGGGAGGGGCGAGTGACAACATGGCTTACAGGTACAGGGAATTAAAATCAACAAAGGTGGCTGTGCATCAGGGAGAAACACAAACAACTGCCACACAGAATGGCCCCGCCAAAGATTGAACTCAAAACCCTGGGTTTAGCAGGCCGTTGATTTCACGGAGGGAGGGGGAAGCAAATGAATACAGAACAAATCTGGTCCATCTATTTTTTACATCTTAAGCTGGCAGCAGACGGTGCAGCATGACTGATAGCCATCGGCATCTTCTGGGTGCTTGGCAGAAGATGCTGTACTACGACTGCTAGCCATCATCGTCGAGACGGTTCAATAGGACTGCGGGCAGGACTGAGTCTCCAGGAGACAAAACATGTCTGCCCAGGTGCCTCTGATCGAACTCACTGAGGAATACGACGACGATGGATACCAGTCGTAATACACCATCTACTGCCAAAAGGCAAGGAGCTGCTGCTGTATAGCAATGTAGCCCCATGTCTGCCAGCACCCAGATAGCCGATGACAGCTACCAGTCATACTGCACCGTCTACTGCCAAAAGGCAATTAGCTGCTGCTGTGTAGCAATGCAGTACCATGTCTGCCGGCACCCAGATGACATATGGTGACGGTGAGCTGAGCTGACCGGGCTCCATGCTTGCCGTGGTATGTTGTCTGCACAGGTAACCCAGGTAAAAAGGCGCAAATTGATTGTCTGCCATTGCTCTGACGGAGGGGGAGGGGCCTGACGACATGTACCCAGAACCCCCCCTCGACACTGTTTTTGCATCATCAGGCATTGGGATCTCAACCCAGAATTCCAATGGGCGGCGGAGACTGCGGGAACTGTGGGATAGCTACCCACAGTGCAACGCTCCGGAAGTCGACGCTAGCCTCGGTACTGTGGAAGCGGTCCGCCGACTTAATGCACTTACAGCATTTTATGTGGGGGGACACACAATCGACTGTATAAAACCAATTTCTATAAAACCGGCTTCTATAAATTCGACCTAATTTCGTAGTGTAGACATACCCTTATTATGGCATTATCAAATGGTTACAAATTCTTTAATTAACCTTAGTTCTGCATTTTTCTATTCATTGAGAGATTACCCATAAATATTACATTAATCCGCCATAAAAATAGTGTATGTGGGGGGGTGGGGGGAAAGGTTTGATGAGACCGAACTTTCACAGTATTTCTCTCTTGTCCTTGACCTAAGACATGCTGTGTTATCTGCCTTTTCAAGGCAATGACAAAGGATGTCAAGTTAGTTTGAGTAGTCTGGTAGTGGTAAGCTTCCCACCCTGTCACTTTGGGCTGCTGTTTTCCTTTCCTTTTAAAACCATCCTACAGCCCCAAATCATTAAAGCTATTTTGCATATCTATAGCTAGGAATACAGAGAGTTTATGAAGATATTGTATTGCAGTTCTAGGATTGCCAGGCATCCAGTTTTTGACCGAAATGCCCGGTAGAAAAGGACCCTGGTGGCTCCGGTCAGCACTGCTGACTGGGCCGCTAAAAGTCTGGACGGCAGAGCAGTGAGGCTAAGGCAGGCTCCCTGCTTGTCCTGGCTCTGCGCGGCTCCTGGAAGCAGCTGGCATGTCTGTCTCCTAGTCACAGGGGTGGCCACAGGGACTCCATGAGCTGCCCCCGCCCTCAGCTCCGGCTCTGCAGGTCCCACTGGCAAGGAACTATAGCCAATGGGAGCTGTGGGGGTGGCGCCTGTGGGCGCGGGCAGTGTGCAGAGCCCCCTGGCCCCTCTGCCTAGGAGCTGGACATGCTGGCCGCATCTGGGAGCTGCCTGAGGTAAGCGCTGCTGGTCGGAGTCCGCACCCCGAACCCGCTTCTGCACCCTAACTCCCTCCCAGAATCCTCACCCCTCCTACATCCAAACCCCTGTCCCAGCCCGGAGCCCCCTCCCACCCTGTGAACCCTCGGCCCCAGCTCAGAGTCCCCTCCTGCACCTCAAACACCTCATCCCAAGCCCCACCCCAGAACCCGCACCCCTAGCTGGAGCCCTCACCTCCCCCCGCAACTTAACCCCCTGCCCCAGCCCTGAGCCCCCTCTGCACCCAAACTCTCTCCCAGAGTCCACACCCCCTCCCGCACCCCAACCCCCTGTCCCAGCTCTGAGCCCCCTCCTGCATCCTAAACCCCTCATCCCTGGCCTCACCCCAGAGCCCACACTCCCAGCCAGAGCCTGCACCCCCTCCCACAGCCCAACGCCCTGCCCCATCCCCATGAAAATGAGTGAGGGTGGGGGAGAGCGACCGAAGGAGGGAGGGGAGATGGAGTGAGTGGGAGGTGGGGACTCATGGCAGGGGTGGGGTCTTGGAGGAGGGGGGGATCAAGAGTGTTCGGTTTTGTGTGATTAGAAAGTTGGCAACCCTATGCTGTTCTATGCATATCATTAGTGATGTTCTCAGAAGCAATGTAAGGTGCATCATCATGTTTTGAGCATAATTCATGCAAATCTTCCATATGGCTGCTCATTGCAAGAGCCAAGCCATTAGGCCAGCCACATGTGCCTGCGTTCATTTATATCTTGCAGATATTTACTTGTTTTACTCAGGAATAACAACACTCCCACCTCCACTATCTAGTCTATTTAGTAGAGTTACAAAGGTTTGTAAGCCAGCCTTAAACTGTTGATGTATGCTTTCAGGAGACTAATTCTAAGAGAAAGCAATGTTTCTGCATCTTTTAAAAGGCTTGTAAATGATAGCATCATGTGTATTCCAACATATGTAGGTAATCCAAGCACAGGTAAAAGTGTTTCAAATTTCATTGAACAAAGAGTAAACATCAGCTGAAAGATTGCAAGTGTTTTAGGAAAGCTTACACAGAATACCCAATGCGTTTGTTACTTTTTAACCAATGAGTCTGAATCCTGGATAAGATCATGTTTTGAAATAGGATATGGAGTAATACGCAACCTGATTATGCATCTTGGAACATGTCTTATTTATGACAGTCAGAAGAGTTTGGGACTGCAACAAAAGGAGAGACAGAGAAAAGTTTCTGCTTTTAGTGAGGATTAATTATCATACTGTAATCAAGGCCTTTACCTTGAGTTAACTATATCAAACTACAGAATTATAATTGCTATCTGTCTACATCTATAATATCTGAGCTAGTAATTCACAGTTTGCGATATCATAGCCTGATCACCTGCATCTTTGCAGATTCTGACTGACTGGAGAGTCTGTGGAAGTTACCTGCTTGTTACCGTATCTGTAAGTCAGCTAAGTTTTATTTTTATAGTAATTCCATGAGTCTGATATTTATTTTACAAGAAATATTCAATAAGATCACAGAATTGTTTTCAGGCCATACTGTGATGATTTCATGATATTCTCATGAGATGTTTATGCTGTTGGCACTGTTAAAATATTAATGCGTACACAATACTGAAGAAACAAAGTTTAGCAATAGACTTTGAAAGGATTTTTTTTTACTTTTAGGCAAATGAAGACTATTTGTCAGAAATCCATGTTCTCAGCAATGTTCTTTATTTGTTTCCAACATAATTTATCTAAAGAAAAGTTAACTAAACAATTATATGACTCATGTTTTCCAGAATATTTTTCAGTATCCATCTCCCTACATTCTGATGAGAACATATTAAAAATTAAAGAAAATGTTTTTTTCTGAAGAAATATATGTATACACACACACACACACACTGATGGTGCCTCAGGAAAAACAAAATTTGCTGTTTTTAGTTATAATTGATCTGGAAAAGTCCCCTTCCCTTTCATCTATCTTAGTTACTTATATCTCCCTCCCCCATTAACACAGTATTGGAGCACCTCACAGATTTTAATCTATTTATCCTCATAACACCCCGGGAGGTAGGAAAGCGCTGTTATCCCCATTTTATAGGTTCTCAACTGAGGCCCAGAGAAACTAAGTGACTTGCCCAAAGTCTCACAGAAAGTCTAAAGGAGAGCAAGTCTGTAGCAGAGCAGGAACACAATTTTCCCAAGTTTTAGGTTCATGACATAGCCTCGGGACCATCCTTTCTTCCCTTTACAGTAACAGATCTCAGTAGAAAGTATATTTTATTGTAGTTTCAGTGAAAAAATACTGTTGAAAGAACATCAGATTGTGTTTTACAGTTAATCCACATGTGGCTTTCATTCAGATATACACATAATTCTTATTGTGGTATGTCCAAATGAAACTATGTATCATGGCAGTAAGAAGCAGATGTTTCATGAAAACACTTCTGTTTTTCAAATTAAAATGTTTATTTAAGTGACAATTCAATAGAAATTTGCCCTAGTAACATGTGCAGAAGTTTAAAGAAATATGCACTTTTAAAATATGTTTTGCAGCAGATTATTGTATTACCGTTACTATTTCTTTAGAAGACTGAGCTGTCTATGAAATAATTTCTTACTATGAGCTGCTATTCTTCAGTATGTCTGGCAGCACGTCTTTACGCATGTGTATATATAGTGTGTGTATATTCCCGCTTGTCACTAATTCCTCCAGAGTGCATAGATTTCTGGCATGTCTCCAGAAAGGAAACTTCTGTTTTATTTTGCAGCAGAGAAAAGTGTTTTTTTAAATATGGAAAATTATTTTTCCCAGTTATGAATAGCCCTTTTTCTTGATGGAAACTATGTAAGACCTGGGCCTTGTAAAACTTGTAAGTCTTTGCCACCTGCTCTCCCCCTGCTCAGTTGGGAAAGGGAGGAGGGAAGCTGGAGTGTTTGTATGTGGGTGAAAGCATCACAGGAGGTTTGGTGGGGTGGAACCATATTAGACTCTATGCACATGCTCACCAGCCAGAGGAGAGGTCCTGAAAGGATGCTCTAGCCTGTGTAAGTTAGAGCAGCCGTTAGGTCAGTTCGGCCCCCATTCAAGCCAAGGATCAGGAAACCAGAAAGGTGGCTTATAGTGACCTTTCCCTTGCCACCTTGGTTCTTGCACCTAACAAGGCTCAGTGCGATCTAGGTATAAGATCTATAGTTAAGCAGTTACATATCTGCTTTAATCCTTAGAACCCTTAAGATGAACACAGTACATTGAGCGATGTGAGCTGAGTTTCTTTTCTCCCTCCTTTGCCATCAGTCCCACATCCTCCCTACCCATACATCAGGGGTTCTCAAACTTTTGCTGGCACGACCCCATTTTAATTAAGTATTTCCTACCAGGACCTCAGATAGCATGGATGACACCATTTTGAAGAGCAAAATGGCATCCTACACATAGTACGACAGTGCACGCACCATATGGACAGGGTCACGCCGCATGGAGGATGCCATTTTGTAGAGCAAAATGCCATCCTCCATGCATCATGACCTCTCACACACACACCATACATGTGAGATCATGCTATGAAGAGCAAAATGGCATCCTTCATAGACTAGGGATCACCATGACCCCATCTGCTGAAGGCAGAACCCCATTTGGAGTCCTGACTCACATTTTGTGTAACACTCCCATAGGGCCTGATCCAAAGCCAGTGAAGTCAACGGGAATCTTTCCATTCACTTTAGGGAGCTTTGGATCAAATCCTTAGTCTCCTCCCTTTCCTTCTCCTGCTTTGGATGAGTGCCCTCCCACCAGGCATAAAAACTAAACCTTTACATCTTTTTCACAGCAGAAGAAGAATCTGATTTTTCACAGTCAGACAATTCAGAAACAGTCAATGGTTTATAAGTAAACTTCCCAACAAAAATTCACCATTCAGCTTAGAAGAAGAATGGAAGTTTGGACTGGAAAGTTGGACCGAGAATAACCAAGTCCAAAGGGAGAATTTGTTCAAAAGTTATGAGCATGTAAATACAGTGGGTTGTAATGTAAGCCCACAAAGAACCCAGCCAATGCTTTAATACATCAGCCCTGGCAGTTTCTAAGGGATCTGAGGGAATCAGGCACCAGCTTCCATCAACTTTCAATGGGAGTTAGGAACCTAACTTCCTTAGGCCCCTTTGAAAATCCCAGCCAATGTGCAGGCACTGGAAGTCTCTTGCAGATATACCTGCCTATGGCATCAATATATGCATTGTCACAGTGCATATCATGAGCCTGTCCGATCATACCTCTACTCTACTATGGAACTCCTGCTGAGCTCGTTGAGGAATTCCCTGAGCAGAGCATCTGGAGGGATTATGTTATGATGCCTACTCTAGTTGCATTTTCGTGACACTTGCATATGCAATAGTAACAGTGTAAATGAAAGAATCCTATTCTCTTTGCGCTTACACCGGCTTGACATCAGTATATCTCCAGTGTCTACAATGGGGTTACTTCGGATTTACACTAGTGCAAATAAGAGCATACTCAGGCCATACATTTTCTTCTTATATGAAGATACGTAGCTGAAGGGAAAAAAATATAGTGATCATTGTGTAATGAAAATTGACTTATAAAAACAAATGTACCAAAATGTTGGCATACAAACAGTAAAAGCATTTGAATCAAAAAGGAAGAGCTGCTTCCTCATCATATTTCCTGTCATACTCTTTTATCCTTTCTTCTTCTTCTTTGTCCCTCCTCCCCTTTATTCTTTGTCATGCCATTGGAAGACAAGGATGTTCGTACAAGATGAACCCTTGGGAGACAAGATGAGAATGCTATTACTTAATGTCACACGGAGAAATCAGCAAGCTATACAGGAATTCTTTCTTGCTAAAGACATAAAACATGCCCAGGGCTGTCAAATGAATGCTTCATTTTAATGAGAAACAGTGCCAGAATTATGACTTGTGCTTTTAAAAGTGTAATTGGTAATAATAGAGATGCTATACAAATGTAAGCCATTGACTATGGCAACACAGTTCTTCTTTATTATTCCTCTTTCTCATCTAGTCCTTAATTTTAAATTTAAAATAAATATTAAATGACTATTTATAAAGGCATCCCATGCCCTAAGGTTCTTGGGTGTCTGACAATATCATAAATAATATATACAAATAGTACAAACTATGGTAATGAAACTACCCAATTGAGGAAAAGGTACCAATGAAAATGCTTAGCACTTATATACTGCTTACTCTCTTCAAGGCTCTTTGCGATCATTCATGAATTAATCCTCACAATCCTCCTCCTCCAGTAGGTGAAAGTAATTTATTGTCAGCTCAAACTTTCAAACGTAGATGGGTAAATTCATATTTAGGTTCTTAACTGAGTGGCCTGAAGCCTGGAGGTGTTGGAAAACCCATAGTTCACACTGGATTTCAGTGGGTGCTGTGGGTGCTCAGCACTTCTGGAAATTAGGCCCTTCTGCTAAGAACCTAAATATAAATCTAAATGCCTAATTTTAGGCACAAGCTTTTGAAACATTCAGCCACATTGGCCAGACAAGAAACCTGGGACACAGAGATTAATGACAATCCTGCATCTTGGCAGGGCGTTGGACTAGATGACCCTTGCGGTTCCTTCTAGCCCTATTGTGCTATGAATCTAATATTTTGCAACACAGATAACTAAAATTAGGCACCTCGGGAGGAGATTTTGGAAGCTAGGCACCCAGCTCCCATTGGTTTTTAGTGGGCCATGGACATCTAACTGTCTTTGTGACTTTGAAAATCTCCCCCTAAATCTATATCTAGATGCCTAAATAAGTGGTCTGATTTTCAATGTTGCTGAACACTCACATATTCCATTGACTTCAGTAGTTGCTCGGCACCTTTTCAAATGAGGCCACTCATACAGTTGCCTAAATATGTGTTTAGGTGTTGCACTTTTAGCACAAGTGTCAACATTTTGGCCTAAGCGACTTGCCCAAAGATATTTTTTTAGTAAAAAGATACCTATCCAAGGCTCTAGGTGTCCAAATACAGCAGCAATTAAATCACAGCATAAGCATATACTGAATCAATGTTAGCACCAGGTTGAAAACACAAGAGTTCCTGGCTCCCTGTCATATTTGACTGTGCTTCTCTCAAATATATGAATAATACACAAATTACTGTTATATCATGTCATATTAGAAGGAGGACCACTTCTTAAGGCCCTGGCTCCTTTCTGCTCAAAAATATAATACGGGTCTGTCATCGGTTCCAATTTGCTGAGGACAAGTGCCCTAACGAGAGATGAGACACCAAACAATGACTTATATAGATTGAGCCAATATTGTTTAAGGTTAAGGCTTTATGTACTAAATGTAGATCTTGAATTACAGTGTCTGAATTACAGGCAGCCCTTGTAGCTCTCAGTGTGATCCGCCTTGATTTTCATGCATGAAACCCTTGTATATTCACGGTGTACCATTTTGTATTAGCTGGAGTCTGAGATATTATTTTCCAGGATGGTCTCAAAATATTAGTAATCTGTCTTCAAGGTTGTGAATGCATGAATCATTGTTGTAAAGTACACAATTGGAAGAAAAAAACTCAACAGCCTCCAAATAGGTCAGTCATTAAAAAATAAAAAGTCAGTTCTAATCTACGCTAAGTGTGGGCTTCCAGTTTCAGCTGATGGTCAAATATGGGTCCCTGTGTGTTCAAGATAAAACTCACCTATCCTAAGTCACTGCTTCATATATTTCCCTCACCCTGAAAGCAATTTATCTGCCTTCTTGCTGGAGGACCAATAGAGGTAAAGGGGGTTTCAGCTATCTCTGAGGAGTCATTCTGTATTTTCACTGAGCTATTCTGTCTATAGTTAGAGGACTATTATGGCAACTTGTTATCCACAAACACTGACAGTCTGGCACTTACATGTCCCACATCCTCACAAGTTTACAAATTATCTATGACTAATGAAGTGGCAAGGGAGAATCCAGCGGAAAACTTGTTTTGATTCAGACTGAGCACATCCTAGATTAGAACATTTTTACATTCCTATTCTGTGGCTATGAGAGGCAAATCAATCATTCTTTTCCTTTGCCATAGCATCAGCAAAATCCTATCCACTGGAACTGTTCAGAGTGGTGGGCAGCCTGCTGACCCTGACCAGCCTGAACTCTGCTGCACAGCGAGGAGTTCTCATGGCGAGGAATTTCTATGTCTATTTTTGATGCAATGAAGATTGGATCTAGGCTGACTTAGCTAGCAATGAGAGGGCAGTATCAGGCAAGAAGTTAGAAATATACCAAAATCTCTGGCTGAGTTTCATTCAATTTTTGCTAAAGGAGGTCTTGGAATCCACATCAGGTCAGGACATCCGTTCAGAGACCCTGTGCCTCTGTATTAGCTCCAGGAGCTTCAGCTTTCCTCCAGTTCCTAGTAGTGCAGTTCCCACAATTCCTTCTTCTGCCACTGCCTCCTTCTGGTGCCCACCTAGCCCCCAGGCACACTTATACACACAGAATGAAATGAGAGTTCTGCTGCTGCTGCTGTGAGGTTCCTATGGGATTCTGGGTGGTGATGAATGTCCTCCTTGCATACCTCCCTACCCCTCTCCTTCCCCAGATGAGCAGCCTCAGGCCTATAGAGATGGTTCCACAGAGTCTGAGGCAGCGGTGATCGTGCACTAATCCCCACCTGTCATCACACAAGTGAGGTGAGACGCAAGCACAGAGGTTCCCCTCCTGTCCATACCTAGGGAAAAGATTTGCCATTTAAGCTATTCTATCTCGATTTTGCAATCTAATACAGGCAGAGTGGTAGTGCAGACACAGAATCACTGGTGTGATCATGAGAGATGGAGACAGAGAACTGCCTTGTAAAATGATTGTGTGCCAGGCTTCCTGCAATAACATGATAACTTTCTTCACTCACTAAGGAAAAAATAATTTGGAATAGCACATCATAATCTCTTCAGAAAAAAATTAAACCTATGAAAATAACTAGTTAACATTGCATTTTATACATTACAATGTTTGAATACATCTTCAAAACAATATTTCTTACATAAATGGTGGAATGCTGAATCAAGATATGTTACTGATTTTTAGATTATGCTACCAAAAATATAATTAATAATGCTTTTTAGCATTCTACACTTGCTAGTAGTAATCTAGATTAGTAATGGCCACTTAAATATAACAAAATGTACTCTAGTTGATGAGCATCATGATTTCCTACTGCACCAAGGGGGAGCAAAGTGAGAGAATTTATAAACTGAATGCAAAGCAAGCCCTAAAAATTAATTTGTTGTCTAGTTCTTGACCATTACACTAAGGTCTGAGAGCCTCTAAAAATATTTTTTAAAAGTAAATGCTCAGCTTCTTTGCATCCCTATCTAGTAAAATAGTAGATTATGTAAACTACAACAATCTAAACCAGTGCAAACTTCTTGAGCCCAGAAAACCATTATCATTTTCCCCTAACATTCACTGACTGCCAATAGTTGTATTCATTTTAATATCAAAATATTCACACCCATCATCTCACACCTGGAGTCTTCCTGGACTGCTGCAAAAGCGAAAACTCAGATGGGTTATTTTTTCTGAGGCTAGCATGGAAGATGCAAATTGCTTTGGCTAATAGCTCCTAGAAAACCTACAAAATACTGAGTGTCAAATCACTGGCCCTGATAAGTCTGTTTTGCAATTCTCCAGCTCCGTGTCCCCTCCAAAATCACAGCTCCAGACATAGGGGATGTTCCAGGAGAAGGAAAGGGCGAGGTCAGAATGCACCTTGATTCAGAAATTCTTAATATCCACAACAGCACCTTGAAGGCCATTGTAGGTGGTGATAAACTAGAGAAGTCTTGAGGCAGCTCTAATTTATGCTGAAGGTCGAACAGTCGCCCGACAGCCCTAAGGATATAGCCACTTTTGTCCTGCTGCAACTTAGTCCTGAATTGATCACAGCTCAGCCAGACCCAAGATTAAGATGCTGGGTGATTTTTTTCAGGAGAGAAGGATGAATCTTTAGAGAAGACACCTTGATATATTCTCCTCCAGGACCTATCTTAAAGTCCCCCTACTATCTGGTGTAATTCTGGTGCATTACAAAGGCAAAGTCAGCCTGGCAGGGATGGTATATCTCCCCAGGAGATAAACCTGATCAGAGGCAGGGAAAGCACACACACACACAGATCCTAACTGTGTGTGTGTGTGTGTGTGTGTGTGTGTGTGTGTGTGTGTGTGTGCATGTGCGAGTGTGTGTGTGGGGGGGGCGAGCGTGCCCAGGCATGTATAGTGACCATTTGTTGGCTAGCCCCTATAAACATAATAATTTGGGAAAACCCTTGTAATGACCCATTGTAAATTATTTCCATTAAGAAAGCTGATGCAGCACTGCCTTCCTCAACATATAAAAAATCAAGGGATTAGTATAAAATACATGAGGGTTTTTGGTTGTGTTTGTTTGTTTTAAATCACATTTTGGGCCTGTTGTGTGACTCCTGCATTTTGAACTCTTAAATCTAAAGATCTTGACACCCATTAGTGTGCACATGTTTCAGAGTGCAAATTGAACCTGAAATAAACACAACAATGTGTGTGGGGGGGGAATTCCCCACCCATCGTACTTCACTTCCTTGGGTTGTACTGGGATCATCACATTGCCCCCAGTTTTATTGCACAATAATGAAGCTGGAGAAGGATAAGAGCATGCAGCTTCTAGTGGCTAGAAGTAGGGACTGTAGGCAGTTCAGCTTCTAATTCCTGAGTTGCCTCCTCGCCTGCAGTTTCTCATGTGGTTGAGAAAAATTGCAACACCTTCAGTAATCTCATGAGTTTGAAGCTTTGTTGTAGAAGTTAACTATATATTCAGTCAGATTGTGTATCAGAGGGAGTAAGATGCTCCTTACCACTGAGTAGGGTTACCATATTTGAACTTTCAAAAAAGAGGACACTCGGGGGGGGGGGTGTAGCCCTGCCCCCTAGCCACTCCCTCCTAATTCCCGCCCCCCTGACTGCCCCTCACAGAACCCCCAACCCATCCAACCCTCCCTGCTCCTTGTCCCCTGATCGCCCCTTCCCGGGACCCCTGCCCCTAATCACCCCCCGGGACCCCACCCCTTATCTAAGCCTCCCTTATCTTTGTCCCCAACTGCCCCCTCCTGAGACCCCCCCACCCTACCTGTCCCCTGACTGTTCTGACTCCTATCCACAC
>NW_020664420.1:45025686-45025762 GCF_002925995.2 Terrapene triunguis | reverse complement strand
CCCCCAGAACCCCCACCCCATCCAACCCTCCCCTGCTCCCTGTCCCCTGACTGCCCCAATCCCTCTCCACACCCCT
>NW_020664420.1:45015923-45025676 GCF_002925995.2 Terrapene triunguis | reverse complement strand
CCCCTGACTGCCCCAATCCCTCTTCACACCCCTGCCCCCTGACAGGTCCCCCCAGAACCCCCACCCAACCCTCCTGCTCCCTGTTTCTTGACTCGCCCCCAGCGCGGGGGAGGGAGCAGGGCTGGCCAATCAGGGCCGGCTGCCATGGGCAGGGGGGTGGCTTTCTGGGCTGTAGCAGCACAAACAGCTCCTGCTCCCGTTTTGCTACCGGCGTGCTGAAGCTGCAGCGGGGGAGGGGCTTTTGCTGCCTGAGCGGCTCAATCCGGTGCGGCTGCCCTGTCAGCCGCTTTTGGGTCTTTAGATAGCCGTCCGGGGGGAAATCCCGGACATTTTTAGCTTTTTACAAATTCCCCCCGGACGGCTATTTAAAGACCCAAAAGCCGGACATGTCCGGGGAAACCCGGACGGATGGTAACCCTACCACTGAGGTATGCATGCCTACCTTGCACTCTGCCACTAGGACCGGTTGTGCAAAGCCTGCCTGACCAAAACAATTATGGAGAAGAGTCATGGAAAAAAAATATGTATGACTGTGGTATGCAACCTGATGGGAGAATAAGAGGGGGAATTTGAGAAGTGATTGATGTTACTGGACATCTAGGCCTGATACTTCTGATTCTTTGCTCCTGCACCAAGCACATCAATGGAAATGGGAGCCATATTTGTGCTCCTGGTAACAGCCTGTTCAGGAGTGTGACTAGTTCTCAGAATACACTAGGTTAGCCTCAGGGTTTCTCTAATTTATGTTCTGGCTGCAACAGCCCCTTATGGGCCATTTCCCAGCTCGGAATAGCTGGCAGCATTATTTTGTGTGGGTGGGGGAAGACTGGCTCTGAAGACATGCATTAAAATCCTGGCTTAGTCCACAAGCATGCAATTTTGTATGACTGGTACTTTCTGCTTAAGAAAAGCCCATAGTGGGTTAGCTGATATGTCTTGGTAGAGCTATTGTGGTAAACTTGTACAATGTCTGCCGACAGAATGGGCCAGTTTCACCCCAGTACGTATCAGAGGGAATGTTGTCAGTACATTGGGAGTCACCAGTTGGCAGGGCAGGTGGCATAACATTGCTGTATGTGTTTCGTATGGGTTTCACTAGAGAAAAGCATCTTTAAAAATTCAGCCAGGAAACATAAGAACCACTCCAGCAAAGGCTATCCAAGAGATCACTGAACCAATGCATCAAACATTGTTAAAGAAAGCAAAAATCAGACTTTAAAGTCATCTCACTCTAGAATCCATGATAACACTAAGATTCATCTTTATCAAAGGTAAGGGTCCATGGACAGTTGGACCCCTGTTTGTTAATATTCTGCCCTTGTTCTTGTCCCCAGCATTCTGCAGCAGTGCTGACGTGAAAGGTCTATTATGGGGAAAAAATAGCAGCACAATTGCTCTATTTGTGCTTGTTAGCTTATGACTAGAGATAGGCTCAAATCACATTTGGATCTGGATTCGAAACATCTTCATGTTCATGAGTAATTTATTTACATCCAGGGGCTAGTGTATTATAGGGATAGAGACTGTTTGCAGAGTTCAGATTTTGATCTAGGTTCTGACTGTGAGCACCCCCCTAAGTTTGGGGGTGTTTGGATCTGGGGTTTGAGGTCAGACTCATGTCTAGCTCTGATAAAAGAAAACAAGATAATAAAATGTGCTTTCTCTATTAGTAAGCTATATTCAGTAAGAATATACTAAGTATGTCATAAGTAGTTGTGTTTCATAACATTCTCATTATTTGAAGTTTATTAAAAAAAATCCTAGTCTCTTGAAAGGCGAAGTTTGAGAATATGTTCCTCTATTTAGAGAATCCAGTGTTATAATAGTGATTGCTCTGAAGAGTACATCAGCTTAAACCCTCTGCAGAAGACCTCTTGTATTTTATGCCTTGTTATCTATTTCAGGTCTTCATTTGCCTAATTATTACTCTGAGGCTGGCAGAGATTTTCCCTGCAGCGCTCAGCTCTGCTGACTGCAGAGACCCTACCTGGCACACTAAGTTAGTGCGTCAGCATTCTAGGTAGAAATGAATGAAAAATCAATCAGGGCAACTGCAGTGGTAGCCTATAGAACTCTAACCTACTTTGTTCATGGTTCCCAACATTTCACTGTATACTTAGGCACCCTTTAAAATGGTAAGTGGATCTGAAATAAAATATACCTTTTGTGATCTGTCTGACAAATATTCTGTCATCTTTTCTGTTTGGATCAAGTAAACTTAACACCCAGTTTGCTAAGATAACTTGCAGCCTGGACTAAAATGCCAAAAGCCATGAAAATACTATTTACTTGCTAAGGATTCATTTTTATTTGTTTGTATTATACAGTATATGGTTATAGATTAGATCATTGTTACTTGCATTAATAGACCAATATGGAGTAGTTTTGGAAAACCAAAAGTACACTAAAACATTTTTAGAAGCACAGTTATTGCTTACCTTTGGTCTTCCAAGTAGTTTATTTTGTGTATGTTAATGTGTACTTGTATATGTTCATATTTGCACTTCTGCATAGATAGAGTTAAATATTATTTGATTTCTAGTTTCATTTAACGGGATATAGGTAACTCTAATGAGAAAAGCTTCAGTCTTTGTGTCTAAAATACTAGCTACTGTAACTTTTTCAGCAGAGAGGGTTAAATATTTTATAGACCCGTTATACCATGATCAGGCTGTAACAAGTTGTGCAGTGCAACACTAAAGACTTCCAAAATTCACAAGCCTTTTTGTATGTGATGCTCTCACAGTGAAGAAGATTCTTTTGGCTATAAAAAATGAAGAGTCTACTTTTTCTGGTGCTGATTTCTATCTGCTGGGCTGAACATACTGGCAACTACACTCTGGAGCATGACAGAATTATTCACATCCAAGGTAAGGAAATACAGATATATGCAACAGAAATTACCAATACATTAATAGTCCTCAGAGATATTGTTGTGCTTAATGTTCCTTAATTTTCAGTCCTGCTGCACTGACTGTTTTTTTTTTTACACTGTTAATATTGAGCCCTTTTTCTTCTGTTCTATTGCATTATTATACTCTTAAAGAAATTCGGAAAATGAAAGTTGCATTGCTTACTTTTAACAGCAGTTAGTCAATAATTGCATTAATTTGTGAGTAAAAGCCAGAATATTTTTAAAAAAATAGAATGCAGTCTAAAGTAATTAGCAACTGCAGCAGATTTAAATACCTTTACTTTATTATGGCATAAATATAATTTAAGGCTGGCTCATACCAAATCTTCACATCACAGATTATGATAATGGCTGATTGTTACTTAGAAAGACAGTGAAATGAAATCAGAATCAGGCAACACAAATATCAGAAAAAGCTTACCCCAAAATAAATATGTCCTTCCACATAGCTCTAATTAATGTGTAGAGTTATGCTGCCCCTCTGCATAATCTTGTTGGGTTCATTCGAATTCTAAAGCTTAGAGCTGTATCAGGATTTGAGTCTGCAGCACAATGCAGATGTTTTTTCAGTCCCAGCTTCAGTTGTTGAGGGTCATCCTGTATGAGGAAAGCCAGGACATTTATGCCATAAGGACAGGCAAAGATTTGCCTTCCCTCATTTGTACTGGCTGAGATAATAGCTCTAACATATAAATTTTGCAGAATTAAGAAACGTGGTGTTTTACTGCTCTGTGTATGTGTGTGTGAGGGAGAGAGAGAGAAAAAAAAAGTTTGGTGCCTTTTTCTTACTACTCATCAAATTATGTTATTTGAGCTTCCTTATAAAAGTAAAATATCAAGTTAAGGCTTGATACCGAGAGGTGCAGAGCACTTGGAACTCCCAATGACTTTCCAGGGATTTGTAAATGCTCTGCACCTATTAGGACCAGGCCC
Source organism: Terrapene triunguis (assembly GCF_002925995.2). NCBI lineage: Eukaryota > Metazoa > Chordata > Testudines > Emydidae > Terrapene > Terrapene triunguis. Next base: position 45,021,829 of record NW_020664420.1, on the reverse strand, counting down.
TTATATCTTCAAGGTCAAATAAGAGTCACTGAGAGCTGGTTTCACTGTAAAGAAATTCATGCTATGAAGGTCAAAGAAATATGCAAATCAAACTGAAGACATAATGGTACTGTGAGACAGTGAACATTCATTCCCAAAAGTGAATTTTATATTTGACATTGGTGTCTAATTAATGTATAAGTCTTCCTTTCTCATCATAACACTTCATTGCTTCATAGCACTGGACTTTTTAATATTTTTAGACGATCACCCTTAGTGCTGAAGCAAACATTTAAACAAAACCAAAGGCAGCTGTACCTAAATTTCACCTCTTAAAATTGCTTATTCACCTACTACTTTGAGTTTATTTTTCAAGCTGTACAATTCACTTATTGTCAGTCTCTCTGCATACAATCAACTCAGTCTATGAAAGGATATAGCCTAATAGTTCAAAGCTGGCAAAAGATCTGCTAAACCTCTTCCCCACCCACAAAATCTGAGCTCTTCTGCTCTCAACTCACCTCCTCAGAATAAAGCCTGAGTAATTATTATAGTCCAGCTTTATTACGAGCCCTGAAGTTCAGCTGATTCATGCTCTCTAAGACCAAGTGGAAGAGTGAATTTCAGAGTTGAGGGTCATCCACTGAAAATGCCCTAACCCCACTTGCGGATGTACACAACTTTATTTAGCTGTTGCATATCATCTGAACTGAATGGTGAGTATAGAGTACAGAGAAGGTGGGTGAGATAATATCTTTTATTGGACCAATTTCTGTTGATGAGAGAGACAACTACACTGCAGACCTAGAAACGAGATGGAAGTCAGTTCAGGCTCTGGAGCACATGGGTAAAATGCTACATGCAAAAAGCACCACTAAATAAAGGAGGCAGCAGCATTCTTCAGCACAGCTGAAGTCTCTGAGAGGTTTACAGGTACTGTCATCATAGGGAGCGATGCACAGGAGTACTCCAGTCTGGAGATTACAAAGTTCTGGATAACTGTAGCAGGGTCCACATTGAAAAGGAAAGGTTGCAACCTTCCAGCTGCCTGTGGATGAAGAAAAGTTCTCTTGGCCACTGCTGCTGTCTGAGAACCAGAAACTGCACAGAATGTTTAACAGGATCCCTCAGCTGGGAACTTTTAGTTACAAAAGTCAGGCATACTCCTACAATCAAAGGGCAAGAAATAATCTCTGCTATTTCTTCTTGTTGCTTCCCCCAGCCAATCAGCATAATGTCTGGGCCAATTCTGCTCTCAATTATGCTGGTGAAAATCCAGAATAACTCCATTTACTTCAGTGGAGTTACTTTGGATTTACACTGGCGTAGCTGAGATCTGAATCAGTCCTTCTGTCTTTTGTGGGTTCAGCCAGCTAACTCTGATTGAAGTCCCAGTCAGGGTGGGGAAATCCAAGCAACTGCATCATATCTAGCCAATCGATAGCTGCGATACTGATGTTAATAGTTACTGTATCGACTACGTAGCTAGATATCTCAAAAGATAGTGGGCCAGACTCTTCTCTCAATTACAATGTTTTCAGTGTAACTTGATTGACTTCAGTGGATCTACTCCTGATTTATACTAGTATAACTGAGAGCAGAATTTGGCCCGGTATTGTAGGAAGCTGCTAATAGAATATACACACTATAGAGATAGCCTTAGAGAGAGCATCTCTTCTCCTGTAGGTCTTTGGTTCAGCTCTGTCCCAGCTCATTAGTGACCAAAAATCACACAATTCAGATAACTGAGCATGGCCTATTCATTGAGTTATCAGTTTATTTCCTAATAGGCAGATGACTCCATTACAAAAATGCCACCACAATGTCACTAATTAGCCCCATTGTTGATTGCTTCATCCTAGAGGCCTCACATTAAACTGGTAAAAGAGAGAATTTACCTTTTGAGATGATCCTCCATGAAAGGTCTGCGACTCAGAAGCAAGTCAGCGTAGGGAAATATGTTGTACTGCTACCCAGGTACTACCTGCTTCATTGACAGCAGACTCCAGTCTCCAAGGCTGTTGATCTGGCACCTTTCACCACCAGTAACATTACTTCTGAATTCTAAAATGAAGAATGAGCAAGTTGAGTTAATATTTCAATTTAAGCAAAGGTTAGCAGAGATTTTGAGGTCAGAAAATAAATGGTATTGAAAATTTTTCAGTTTAATTAAAATTCTTAAATGATTTGCTGTCCCAATATTTTTTCATTAACAGACACAAGGCACAGACAGTGTTTTCTAGGCCTGGTCTGCACACACACAACTTTAGCATGCTTCCAATCCAATCCTGTAAGGTGCCGAGCCCCTTTCATCTCCTACTGAGAGGGGAAGTCACTCAGCATCTTGCAGGACTGGGTTCTTGATTCTGAATTTGAGAAGTTCCTTCAGTTTATAAAGGTTCCAAAGCACAACATCACTCTCCGGGGTTCCCCAAACCAAGTATTAAAGTATTAAATGTGATTTGCTCTATGAAAAACTGCAAAAGCCACAGAAGTTCTATGGATTCTGGTTCATGGCAGGCTACCCTGTTCATCAGAAAAGCTGGCCTTGCGAATTTCTTGAGCTACCCAGTTTTGTGAGATCCCTTTGTAACTCTTCACAGTCTGCTTTGGACGTCCTTTCTTTTGTATCATCTACAAATTTTTCCACCTCACTGTTTACCCCTTTTTCCAGATCATGTTGAACAGCACTGGTCCCACTATAGCTCCTGGGTCGACCCTGCTATTTACCTCTCTCCACTGTGAAAACTGACCGTTTATTCCTATGTTTATTCCTACCCTTTGTTTCCTGTCTTTTAACCAGTTACTAATCCATGAGAGGACCTTCCCTCTTCTCCCATGACTGCTTAGTTTGCTTAAGAACGATTAACGAGGGACCTTATCAAAAGTTTTCTGAAAGTCCAAGTATACTAAGTCCACTGGATCATCCTTGTCCACATGTCTGTTGACTCCTCAAAGAATTATAGATTGACGAGGCATGATTTCCCTTTACAAAAGCTGTGTTGACTCTTCCCCAGTGTATTGTATTCATCTACATGTCTGATAATTCTGTACTTTACTATAGTTTCAACCAATTTGCCTGGTACTGAAGTTAGGTTTACAGGCTTATTATTGCCAGGATCACCTCTGGAACCTTTTTTAAAAATTTGTGTCATGTTAGCTATCTGCCAGTCATCTGGTACAGAGGCTGATTTAAGCGATAGGTTACATACCACAGTAGCTCCGAAGGAACTCAATATGAAATTGCAGAACTCTTGGGTGAATACCATCTGGCCCTGGTGACTTATTACTGTTTAATTTATCAATTTGTTCCAAAACCTCCTCTATTGGCACTTCAGTCTGGGACAGTTCATCAGATTAGTCACCTAAAAAAAAGGCTCAGGTGTGGGAATCTCCCTCAAATTAAATCCTCTGCAGTGAAGGCCGATGCAAAGAATTCATGTAGCTTCTCCACAATAGCCTTGTCTTCCTTAAGTGCTCCTTTAACACCACGATCGCCCAGTGGCCACACTGATTGTTTGGCAGGCTTTCTGCTTCTTTTGTACTTAAATATTTTTTTGCTGTTTAGTTCTTGTGTCTTTAGCTAGTTGCTCTTCAAATTATTTTTTGGCCTGCCTAATTATACTTGACTTGCCAGAGTTTATGCTGCTTTCTATTTTCCTCAGTAGGATTTGACTTCCAGTTTTTAAAGGATTTTTTTTTGTCTCAAATGGCCTCTTGTACTCTGTTTTGCCCTGGTGGCATTCTATTGGTCCTCTTACCATTTTTTTATTTGGGGGTTACATATAATTTGAGCCCCTATTATGATAGTTTTAAAAAAGTTTCTATGCTGTTTGCAGGGATTTCATTCTTGTGATTGTTCCTTTTAATCTCAGTTTAACTAGTCTCATTTTTGTGCAGTTCCCTTTCTGAAGTTAAGTGCTACCGTAGTGGGTTTCTTTGTATTTCCCTCCTTCAAGGATGTTAAATTTAATTACATTATGGTTGCTGTTACTGAGTGGTTCAGCTATATTCACCTCTTGCATCAGATCCTGTGTGCCATTTAGGACTAAATCAACAATTGCCTCTCCCCTTGTGGGTTCCAGGGCCAGCTGCTCCGAGAAGCAGTAATTAATAGAGTCTAGAAATTTTATCTCTGCATCCTGAGGTGACATGTACCCAGTCAATATGGGGAAAGTTGAAATCCCCCATTGTTATTGAGGTTTCTGTTTGTGTAGACTCTCTAATCCCCATTTCAGTCACCATCACCATCCTGATCAGGTGGTCAGTGTATATTCCTACTGCTATACTCTTATTATTCAAGCATGGAATTTCTATCCATAGAGATTCTATGGTGCAGTTTGATTCATTTAAGACTTTCACTATATTTGACTCCATGTTTTCTTTCACATATATACCATTCCCGCACAAGCATGACCTACTCTGTCATTCCTATATATTTTGTACCATGATGTTACTATGTCCCATTGAATTATCATCATTTCACTAAGTTTCTGTGATGCCTGTTATATCAATATAATCATTTAATACCAGGTACTCAAGTTCACCCATTTTAATATTTAGACTTCTTGCATTTTTATATAAGCGCTTATAACATTTGTCAATATTTAGTTGTCTGTCTTCATGTAATGTAATTGAATGGGACTTTTTTTGTTTGTTTCTCTTTTGTTCCTACCCGTGCTTTATTAATTTATCCTCTTCTCTTTACTAGGATATAGAGTATCCCCTTTAATAATTCCTTCTCCAAGGGATGTATCTTTCTGAACCATATGCTACTTGGCATTGGCTTTTCCCCCAGCCCTTAGTTTAACAACTCCTCTATAACCTATTAAATTTTACATGCCAGCAATCTGGTTCCATTTTGATTTGGTGGAGCCCAGTTCCTAGTAAATCTAAATCTCTAATCCAAACACCATTGTCTCATCCACACATTGAAACCTGGCAGTTCTGCCTGTCTAACTGCATGTGGAACTGGTACCATTTCAAAGAATGTACCATGGAGATCCTGGACTGCAGTCTCTTACCTAAGAGCCTAAATTTGGCCTCCATGACTTCTCTCCTACCTGTCCCTGTATCATTGGTACCTGCATGTACCACAACCTCTGGCTTCTTCCCAGGACTGCACATAATTCTATCTCGAGAGGTCCACAACCTTCGCACCTCGTAGGGAATTCACCATGAAGTTCTCCTGGTCATCACAAACCCAACTATCTATATTTCTAATAATTGAAGCCTCCATTACTATTTCCTGTTTCTTCCTAATAACTGGATATATGTCTATGTGTATTAGTGTGCCTTATACTAGTATAGCTTATTCTCCTATGGGTTTGTCTACACCAGGAGTAGGCAATCTATGGCACGCGTGCCAGAGGCGGCACATGAGCTGATTTTCAGTGGCACTCACACTGCCTGGGTCCTGGCCACTGGTCTGGGGGGGCTCTGCATATTAATTTAATTTTAAATGAAGCTTCTTAAACATTTTAAAAACCTTATTTACTTTACATACAACAATAGCTTAGTTATATATTATAGACTTATAGAAAGAGACCTTCTAAAAACGTTAAAATGTATTACTGGCACGCGAAACCTTAAATTAGAGTGACTAAATGAAGACTCAGCACACCACTTCTGAAAGGTTGCTGATCCCTGGTCTACACACAAAACCGTACTGCTATTAACTATACTGGAATAAAGATAATGGAAATATAGGAGAGTAAGCTAAACTGGCATAGTCATGTTTATACTGGTACACCTGTGTCCACACTAGGGATTATACCAATTGAATGCTCTTGGGGGAAAAAATCAGATCTGTAACCAACATAGTTAAATTGGTATAAAACTGTGTGTAGACTAGGCCTACATTTACAGAAACAAGCTATAGCAGTATAAGCACCCCTATACTGGTGTAACCATCTCCACACTGGGAG
>NW_020664420.1:45003149-45012923 GCF_002925995.2 Terrapene triunguis | reverse complement strand
GTTGATTTAAATCTTGCAAAATTAGTTATGCAACAGACAGAAACAATCAAAGAACCAGGCAGAAACAATACAGATAAACCATAGAGAAGTAGGGACCATAAAGGCAAAACAATAAAGTAGAGATTTCACAAATACAACTGTTGATAAGTGATTCCTTGCCAGACAGAATACTATCAAACTAAGTTTGTTTTAAAAAACATCCTAAGGTCTGTTTTCTTATCTAGTGGTGGTGGGTACTATTAGCACAGGAGCACCTTCTTAACAGTCTCATATTTCATTGTTCTAATGCACTTTAGATGGAATGTGAGGATGTGACTTTCTGCTTCTTGGCTCATGGCTGCTGCTGTCCTAATATGTCTGCAGAAAAAGGCCTCAGACTTACACTTTCAAAGTCTTTTCTCCTTCTTCTTAAAATACCCATCTTACTCCTTTCTTCCTTCAGGGCTTCTTTGCCTACCTGGACTGCATGACTATTCCCTTTTGTACATCCAGTCATAATAATTGTGTTTACACTTTTGCATGTGTCTCTAGCCTTTTGGTCCTAAGGGCTTGCTTGATCCAAAGCCCACTGAAGTGAATAGAAAACTACCATTGACTTCAATGGGCTTTGGAACTATGCAATTAACATAGGCACTGTGTGAACCACCTGTTGGGGAAGGCTAGCCCCCAGCCTCACCCCTTCTGCCCGAGGTCACTCCCCTCCCCAACCAGAGCCCCAAGCTCCCCACCGCAGCCTCAAGTGCCCCCAGCCCCGGAGCACCAGGCAGCTAGCGCAGTCCCCAGCACCTGCAGCCACAGAGCACTGGGCAGCGCGAACACCAGCCTCAGCTGCTCTGAGTCCCAGGGCACAGGCCAGCCTGTCCTAGCCCCAACCGCAGCTTGGACCCGGGGGAAGAGCACGCAAGATTTGAAGAGAACAGCTGATTCAGATGACTATGCTAAACATGATGATCTGTCAGCAGGGCCAGCTCCAGGCACCAGCTTCTCAAGCAGGTGCTTGGGGCGGCCGCTCCGGAGAGGGGCGGCAGGTCCGGGTATTCGGCGGCAATTCGGCGGACGGTCCCTCACTCCGCCTGGGAGTGAAGGACCTCCCGCCGAATTGCCGCAGCAGATCGCGATCGCGGCTTTTTTTAGATCGCGATCGCGGCTTTTTGGGGGGGGGGGGGGGGGGGGGTTTGGCTGCTTGGGGCGGCCAAAACCCTGGAGCCGGCCCTGTCTGTCAGAGTACCAGCAATTGTGGCCTGCTGAAGGCAAAATGGAGTTTGGAGCAGGGAATCTGGGGTAGAGGGAAAAAGGAGGAGTTGATGACGTATGCATGCATGCCTGAAGAGAGGGGGAGGAGGGATTTCATTGGCTTGAAAGAAGGCAGGTGATAGCATAAAGAAAGGCATTTGAAGAGAAGTTGACAAAAGTTTCAAATAAATTTGGATAAGCTTCCAAACTCTGGGGGAACTCAGTCAACTGAATTTAACCCTAACTCCAGGGCTACAATAAAATATGAGGAGAAAATTGGACATCCTTTCATGTACTGGTGCCTGCTGTATTATTATTTTTAAAAATGCTCATCCGTAGTACAGTTTGGGTCAAAATAAGCCTCAAATGAATAATCTTATTCTACCCTGTCAAAAATCTTCACTGACTGCAAGGTCATGGCGACATCAAAGTAGTATGCAAATCAAGGGTCATATTGTGGAGTTCTTCCTCACACTAGTTGAGCGCTCTTACCCATATGTAGTCCCCATTATTTTTAGTGGGACTATTCACATGAGTAAGTGCTCACCAGTATGAATAAGGGTTCCATAATCTGGCCCCCAAAGGATCACACGTTTTAAGAGAATGATCCATTGTGAGTGACCACACTTGTGCATGATGGATTATTGATGGATGGGCATTGAGTGTTCTGGAAAAACATTGTTGTGTCCAGGGTTACATTGAGCAAAGACATAAGGTTGTGATTTGTACAGCATAAAGGATCTCTGACTCTTTGGAGTCATGGGAGATTAACTCTGTGCTGACCACTGATGACAAGTCTTTTGTTCTTTGCCTCCCTGAGCACACATGCTGGTTTCTTTCTTTATTCAAGGGAAAGTAATCTGCCCCACTCCTATACTTGGCATAGGTTACTTCCCGCAGGGTGCCAGCTCAGCTGTGCTGATTGTCTCCTTAATCCTCCCTGCTGCCTGCCCACTCCCTGACCACCAGTGCTGGAAGGAAAGTAGTGAGCCCACAAACTGCTCTACCTTTTGAATTGTTACCTGCTAAAATATAGCCTTGCACTCCATCCTTCATGCATTAGCTGGGTCACAGTCTGGCCCTTTGTAAGTAGATGAAATCAATACCTTACTAATGTTAATTTATCAATTATGTATTAGTAGCCTATTCATCAATGACGCAAGGACTACATTAGAGGTACCTTCTCATTTCAAATTGCAGAGATTTATTATCAAGGATAAAACTAGTATAGTAAGCCTGGTACTAAATACCTGCAGTATAGTGCAACACAGCTGTAGGAGAGTGATCATGCAGAACTAATTGTATCAAATAGCTAATGTTTACTATTGCATATATCATGTATCCCATTTTGTAAAAGCTAGAATGCAGAGTAATGGTTCTTTTTATTTATTAATTTGTTTTGTTTTGTTTTGTTCAAATTCTATCAGAAAATGGACCCCGTCTACTTGTGGAAGCAGAACAAACTAAAGTCTTCTCACACAGGGGTGGCAATATCACACTACCGTGTAAATTTTACCGTGACCATACATCAGCTGGCTCAGGAACCCACAAAATTCGTGTCAAGTGGACCAAACTCACCTCAGATTACCTCAAGGAAGTGGACGTCTTTGTCGCAATGGGACTCCACCAGAAGAGTTATGGAAACTACCAGGGCAGGGTGTTTCTGAAAAAAGGCAGTGAAAATGATGCTTCTCTTGTAATCACAGATATAACACTGGAGGATTATGGGAGATACAAATGTGAGGTGATTGAAGGATTAGAGGATGACATAGCAGTGGTATCTCTGGATTTACAAGGTAGGTGGCATTTGCATTACAGATTTGTGGAGCATTAACAAGCACATCCTTTTCCAAGTAAATATGGAGGAACATAATGGTAACTGCAATGGCAATATGGAAAAGAGATTTTATACTTATTCTATTTAGAAGTTACATTTATTATTTTAATATATATTGTAATCAGTTTTTCAATATGAACTACTGTATACCCTAATGATATGTCTATGATCATTAGAAATCTACTCAGGAAGTGATGGTTATGGTTATTATAAAATTTCAGTACGGATATTCAGATTGAATAATAGTCAATCAAAAAAGTGGATTGATCATATAGGGTCATATTCTGCCACCCATACTCACATTGCTTAGTACCATTAAACACTGATTTCTCTGGGACTATTGAGGAGTAAGGTATTACACATGAATGGGGGTGGCAGAATTGGTTTGCTAGCTATTACTGCCTTCTTTTGCCTATAGGCTGCTCTAATAGCTAATGTACAGTGTATTCTGAAGTAGATTTTTCTCTTAAATTTATTAAAAAAAAAAGAGAGATTGTTTGTTCCTAGTCTGCAGAGTATCAAGCTGTGATTGTTTTAAGATCTAAACATATTAACTCCACCCACCCCCATCCACTTACCCACCACTACTACATTTAAAGCTGTGTTCCTGTGTCAGTAAAAGCAAGGACTTTATTTACTTAAAGAACTGCTCTATGCTTTTGTAGGGCACCCTCTTTAGGAAAAAGCACTGGTCATACTGCATTTTTTGTAGTTCAATTCATTTTAACCCTCTTCCTTTGCATAGGCCCTTATGTCTTCTTTAATGTATGATTTCTGGCCACATATATTCATGCTAACATGAAATATAGAATTAATTCCAGAATTCCAAAACTTCAAACACTCAGGAGCTTTCAATGAATGAAATTTGAATGGATCTTGCACAGAATTCTGTAAATTGTGCTTATCTTCAGCTGGTAATTTTGCTGGAACAACACTACACGGTATGTCAGCTACAACCATTTGGTTTCATACTTATTTTATTAAGTTCTTCTGAGTTACTGAGCCATGCCTGCAATGTGGGATGGGCAGAGTACTTTGGGGACAGAAAAAACAGCTGCCAGATTGCTAACACCACCATATCAAACCAAATCATAGCATGAGTGATAGAAGCATTATGGGAAGTGTCTGGAGTGCATTGTATTCTGGGAATCTTGGGCTACTAGACTGTGATAGCCATTAAAATTAGACCAGCCTTGTTTATGTGAGGATGGAGCTAGTTTAGCCCCCAGCCCATCCCCGTATCAGAGGAAGCAGAAGTTGACTAAGATCTGTGCTTGAAACTCCTTAAATTTGGCCCTATGACTTTACAGACAGCATTATGAATTACTACCATAGACAGAGTAAAGTCATATTTTATAAAGCTTTCTGCCATTCATTTAACCAAAAGGACGTGAAGAGGGAATATGTTTCAGTAGTTTCCTAAGAAATGCCAAAATTGTCATTAAATATTGGTAAAGTTGAATATTTTTTCCCAGCTCTAGAATTAAATACTGCTATAAAATACATTTGCAAGTGATCTGCAAAAGCATCTGCTACATGTAGTCAGTAGTTATTTCCCTCAATGGGGCTCTTGCAAACAGTGAGTTTAACATACCAATAAAATAGAAAGATCTGTGACATGGGCCTTAGGTTTTTTGTGCTATAAATAAAGGACAGCAAATTCTGATCTCATATATTTTGGTAAATCAATGGAATTGCATCAGATTTTTCACTGGTGTAAATGAGATCAGACTTGACCCTGTTTTTTCCAAGGTATTCAATACTGATTTGCGTAGTGAATTGAAAAATTACATTCAAGAGCGCTGTGTCTGTTTTTGTGGATGCCTCCCTGCTGTCCATACATGCCACCAGGTGTGTGTCTGAGAGAAGACCCTTACAGATGCCAAGTTATCTCCTGACACTGTTTAGAAAAATATCTGACTTGTGCACCTGCAAATCAATGAAGGATGTGAATCCTTGACCTTCACAATGGTCTATTCTATGCTTTGGTATTTATTTTATTTGCTAGTAAGACTATCTCTCTGTTGAAGCCAGATATGTTAAATGGCCTTGCCTTAGTTCTCCATGTTCATTTGTCAACTCCTGGTGCATTCCATTTGTCAATACAGAGAAACCCACGTAGCTTCCATGCCATTGTGAAAGGCAAAAGTATTCAACTTACATTTTTTCACCCCATCATTATTATTAGTCTCTATCTCTTCAATTTCACAGAAGAATGTAACTCTTTGTTAGAGAAAATTAAACTTGTATACAGGTTAAGTCAACTAAAACTCATTTTTGAGTGGAGAGAAAAAATGAGTAGGAGGCAAAAGGCATTTGGCTTTATATTATCCTTTTGCCAGTGGCATCCATATACTCAGTCACATCTTTGTACAAGGAAATATTGTATTAGCTGCTCAGTGCAGCTGTTCTGATTATGACATGAATCACTGAAGTGATATATCAGGTTCAGTTTATAATGTACTATTGATCAAAGAAAGTCAAATCCTGACTGACTGATACCTAGGGTGAGATTCTGTGATGAGCCTCTTAGAGGCTCACAGCCCATGGGGAAGAGGGGTTATGGTAGTTTCAAAAGATAGTTGTGCTCTCCCCTTCCCTTACACAACCATGAGGGCCCTTCCTGGGCTGCTGTATAGGCCATAGTACTGCTAGGGTGACCATATCACCCTTATTTTAAGATGTATTGAGAGGTATTAAAACTGATACTAAGTACCATGTTGAACACTGAATTGACACTTATGATAATTGCATTGTATACTTGAGGGCAGTAGAAATGTACACTTGAGAGAAAAATATATGATATGCTATGAGAAATGGTGTTTCCCTAAAACGTCCCTTTAAAATAAAGCATTATCCCTTATTTTCACATGGTTTCCCCTTATTTCCATCCAACAAAGGTGGTTACTCTAAATGCTGCCCAGAATCATTGCCTGCTGCGGTTTGACCCCCCAACATGCCCCAGTCACCCTCCACCTCATATTTAGGGTGACCAGACATCCTGATATTATCAGAACTGTCCTGATATTGGGGGCTTTGTCTTATATACGCAACTATTCCCCCGAAAAAAAAAGTATCTTGATTTTTCACACTTGTTATCTGGTCATCCTGCCCGTATCAAGTGTGTCCCTGGGCTAGCATGGCTAGCGAAAGGTCCTCAAAGGACAGCTTTACAGCTGTCTTTTGCAGTGCCATCACTGGGGAGAATTCTTTCTTAGATGGATATGGAGTTTTTAGGACCTCTTTACACCACTCCAGTCTTTTTACCGAATGTAAAGGGGCCAGAGTGGGGGTAAGATTTCACCCTAATTATCTGTCCTTAAAAAGTATTCTTCATCATAGTACAAATTTGAAATCAGCTGGTGCAAATCAGTGTAGCTCCTTCGAATTGAAAGTTGACTAGTTCCCTGTTATTTAAACTGAAAAGGGTTCCAGCTCACTAAAAACCACTGTAAGAGGCGTGCATGAAGTCATCACTTAGATAAATGAATGGGAGTTCTTGTGTGAGTAAGGATTCTACAATCATACCTGTACATAAAAACGCTTGTACATGTACACAGAGCTGTGGACTTTCTGAATTAACTAGATCAATATTTGGAAGTTTTCAATATGTAAAAAAAAATAGTTATTGATCTACCAAACATAGCCGCTTAATAACCAAGATACACTTTCCGTTTGTTATGAAAATGACAATAGTTTCTCCTAAGAAGATTAAGTTTGATTAAACACACTTACTTTTCAAGTGAGCATATATTTAATGTGTTGTAATCCTCATACTGTCCCTTTGCATCCCTCCATACTCATTTCTCAGCTCATCTGCATTTTTCACAGTGCAGGCTTTGATTGCACTTGTATGTACGTGTACGATGCAAAAGAGATTTCTTCACAGCAAATCAGTTTCTTGGGGGGGAAATAAAAGGGTATCAGCCCATCCTTTGCTACCCTAACATTCAACAGCTGCTACAAATAGTAAGGTCAATCATAGGGCTGGTCTACACTGGGGAGGGGTGGGGGGGGTCGAGCTAAGATACGCAACTTCAGCTACGCTATTCGCGTAGCTGAAGTCGAAGTATCTTAGTTCGACTTACCTGGCCATCCTCACGGCGGCAAGTCGACTGCCGCGGCTCCCTCGTCGACTCCGCTTACTCCTCCTGCCGAGATGGAGTACGGGTGTCGATTCGGGGATCGATTTATCGCATCTCAATCCCCGATAGATCGAATACTACCCGCCGATCCGGTGGGTAGTGTAGACATGGCCTCAGAGTCGGAAGGCTCCACGTCAGTAGTGCAGCGTCCTTCGATGCTAGCCCAAGGATGCTAATTGGCAGAGAGACAAAACATTTATTTCCAGGAATGCCCCTGGCAGTACAAAAAAGCTGATCACTTCAGTGTTAGTTCACTGTACAAAACACTAAAGCTTTGGCTAGGTGAAGGTGTATTTATCATGTCAGCGACCTTGTCCTCTACTTCAGTTCAGATTAGTGTTTTTGTTCCTGTAGACATACTGGACTCCTGGAAACATAATTAAATAAACTATCCATAGTAATTGGACAATATTTCAATCCTAGCTTTCAAATAGCAATGTAAATAAATTCTTTTAATAATTGATATACATTTTTAAACAGCTTGCTGTACTATATATTATTCTATTTCATTTTAACAGGACAAAACTGAATATACCCAAGAATGGATGGATAGCATTTCAGTATCACTTAGAACGGCACTTAAGTCAATTGACTCCACTTTATTAAATGTTATTAATATTTTCTGCCTGCTCTCAGGAGCAGTGTAGTCAGGTGGAGCACAGGGTCTGGAACTCAGGAGGCTTGGGTCATATTCCTGGCTCAGCCACTGGCCTGCTGGCTGACCTTGAGGAAGTCAGTTCTTTGCTCTGTGCCTCAGTTTACCCATCTGTAAAATAGAGATAATGAGCCTTACTTCCTTTGTAAAAGTACTTTGAGACCGACTGACAAATAGCACTGTATAAAAGCTAGGTATTATTACATTCCTTATAAGCAAAAACCGGATGGCTCTAAGCTTACATTTAATGTTCTTTACTTCAGCTCTTCCCCTATATTTAGGGCCCTACCAAATTCATGGTCCATTTTTGTTAATTTCATGGTCACTGCGTTTTAAAAATCTTGAATTTCATGGTTTCATATATTTAAATCTTAAATGTCATGGTGTTGTAACAAAGCATAAATATGTATTTAAAAACAGCAAAATATAAACATGTAAAGCCCTTAAATCAGCATTTCTCAAACTGGGGGTCCCGGCCCAAGGGGAGGGGGGCACGCAAGGCTATTGTGTGTGTGTGTGTTGCGTTGGGGGGGAGGGGTCCGTAGTATTGCCACCCTTGCATCTGTGCTGCCTTCAGATTTGGGTGGCCAGAGAGCAGTGCAGTGATCAGTAACAGCACAGAAGTAAGGTTGGCAATACACCAAACTCTCCAGCTGCCCAGCTCTGAAGGCAGCGCAGAAGTAAGGGTGGCAATATTGTGACTCCCTCCTCCACCTCTTCCCCTCCTCCGCCCAATACCCTTGCAGTCCCTTTTGGGTCAGGACCCCACTTTGAGAAACACTGTGTACTTTTGTATACATTTACCCTATAGTATAGGGTAAAAGGACACAAAAGACCAGCTTTCATGGAGGAGACCAGATATTTTGGTCTGTGACGCGTTTTTTCACGGCCGTGAATTTGGTAGGGCCCTAGCTATGTTTTAATGTTGATGTAATAATGTCCAGTTGAGCTCTTCACATTTTCATTACTCTACTCTGGCACCCTGTACTAACAGTAGTATTTTAATATTTTCCTCTTAATTTATGTCTAGCTGACAGTGGATCTGTAATTGGAATAAATATTATTCTGTATGTATACTTTTAAATTCACACACCCACAAACTACTTTAAAATAATATTAAAAATCCACTTCTGTGATGCTGCCTATAGTGAATCTTGTTTGCAGTGTAGCTGTAGCCGTGTTGGTTCCAGTATATTAGACACACAAGGTAGGTGTAATCTTTTATTGGACCCAGTTGGTTCAATAAAAAGATATTACCTCACCCACTTTGTCTCTCTGTAGTGAATTTTGTTGGGTTTGCACAGAAAATCCCTTTTGTTGTTCCCCTTCTCTGGCCCATCCCTTTTTGTATTTCTAGACAGCACCTATCACATCATGAGAGCTACTGCAAAGAAATATATGCATTGTTATTATTATTGCTTATTAGAGTTTTACTACTGTGCATGAATATATATAGTCAATCAGACAACTGCTTTTGATCATCCATGCTCTACTACTGGGGGAATTCTGTGCCACTGCGCAGAATTCATGTCCCCCACAGATTTCTTTGCTTCCCCACAGAAAAATTACTTTTTGACGGGGAAGCAAAGGGAAGCTGCAGGAGTAGTCATGCACCCATCCTCAGCAGCGCGGGTGCATCCTTTTGGGCACACAGAGCGGCCAGTAGAGAGGTAAATTACCGCAGGGGGAGGGGAGGGCTGGGGATACTCATGCTTAGACCCATGTGGGGGCCAGGTCAGACCCATGTGGGGCCAGGTCAGACCCACTCTTTGTCTCCCCAACCCCGTACATCCAGAATCCCCATATCCAAACCCCACTGCTAAGCCTCACCCCCGCACCCAGAACTCCCACCCCTGCACAGAATCCCCCACACTTGAACTCCCACTCCATCAAGCTCCACCCCC
>NW_020664420.1:44975269-45000149 GCF_002925995.2 Terrapene triunguis | reverse complement strand
TCCACACTTGGCTCTTGCCAGGCTGAGCCTGCCTGCCCACACCTGGTATGCCTGGCTCAGAGGGGCAGGGCCCTGGGTTGTTTCTGGGGCAGGCCCAGCCCTTGCACTATGTCAGGGTCAGGTGCAGACTCACCGCTGGGTCCATGTCCTGAGGCAGGAGAGGAAGGGCTGCTGAGTGATCTCCCACCTCCATTCAGCCAGTGGCCTGTGCTCCCCACTGCCATGCTGGATCCTCCACATTTATTTATTAATTAATAAATAACAAATAAAATTTGCAGAATTTTAAAATGTGCTCAGGGTTTTTATTTTTTTAGCACAGAATTCCCGCAGGAGTAATGTTCAAGAAATATGAATTCATATTGGAACAGGGGCAGAGAACTGCTGCTAGGATGATCAGGGGAAAGGGGGTCCTATCTCATAAGAAGAGACTGGAAGAGCTTGGCTTGTTTAGTCTAGCAAAATTAAGGCTGAGAGGTGATATGATTACGCTATAAATACATCTGCAGTGTAGACACCAGGGAAGGTGAAGAGCTATTTAAGCTAATGGACAAAGCTGGCCCAAGAACAAATAGGCATTAAACTGCCCATGAACAAATTAGAAGAAGGTTTTAATCATCAGAAGGGTGAGGTCTGGAACAGCCTCCTAACGGGAATTGTTGGGGCAAACAACTTAATTAATTTTAAGCGAAAGCTGGACAAATGTATGATTGGGATTGTATGAAGAGGTTTCTTCTCATGGTGGGAAGCAGGGCTTGCGAGCTTTGGGAGTCCCTTCTGCTTTATGTGCTACATTCCTAAATTTCACGCTTCAGAACTTCAGCTGGTCACCCGCAGGTAGGGTGACCACATGTTCTGATTTTATAGGTACAGTCCAGATATTCGGGGCTTTTTCTTATATAGGCACCTATTACCACCCCATCCCCGTCCCGGTTTTTTCACACTTTCTATCTGGTCACCCTACCTTCAGGAGTCAGGAAGGGATTCTCCCTCCATCCCTCCAGAGCATTTGGGGCCTTTTTTTGTCTCCTTCCTCTGAAGCACAAGGCATGTCCGTGGCTGGAGATGGGACACTGGATGGGGTGGTTCAGGGCACTGATGTGGTACCAAGCATTCTCTCTCTCAGGTGTGTAGCTGGCTGGTTCTTGCTCACGTGCTCAAGGTCTAAAATTGATCATCATATGTGGGGTCAAGAAAGAATTTTCCTCCAGGTCAGCTTGGCAGTAACCTTGGGATTTTTTAGCATTTTTCTGAAGCATGTGGGTGCAGATTTCTTGTTGAGATTATCTGGGTATATGTCACTTAATCAATTCCTTGACGTTGCAAATGCCTCGGATACCGGTGCACTTCGATCCCTCCTATTCTCTGCCTGTGACACGTAATAGTTTAATATCTTGCAGGCTGTAATGCTTTGGTCTAATTTTAGTTGCTGGGTTTAGTGTGCGTTTACTGTGTGATATTGGTGGCCTGTGATATTCAGGAGGAAGACTAGATGATCTGGTGGTCTCCTCTGGCCTTAAACGCTATGAGTAACTGCTTTTGAAATAAATGGAATAGCATAGCTCAGTAGTTCCCAAACTTGTTCCGCCGCTTGTGCAGGGAAAGCCCCTGGTGGGCCGGGCCGGTTTGTGCATCTGCCGGGTCCGCAGGTTCGGTCGATCGCGGCTCCCAGTAGCCGCGGTTCGCTGCTCCAGGCCAATGGGAGCTGCTGGAAGCAGCAGCCAGTACGTCCCTTGGCCCGCGCCGCTTCTAGCAGCTCCCATTGGCCTGGCGCAGCGAACCGCGGCTACTGGGAGCTGCGATCGACCGAACCTGTGGACGCGGCAGGTACACAAATCAACCCGGCCCACCAAGGGCTTTCCCTGCACAATGGCGGAACATGTTTGGGAACCACTGGCATTGCTAAAGCTCCATACATCACACTGGAAATGTATTCAGAAGAGTCTGGCTTTTAATACCCATTGAAATTGAAATATGGTTTATATTATATGCGATCTAGACTACTTCCAAAAGAAAAGTTTAGCATAGCTTCCAATGAATTCCCTTTCATGCAGTTCATAAAGCTTCTGCCTATTAACCAAACAAGTCCCACTTTGCATCTCTGCTGAGCTGTTATGCAAGTCAAATAAAGAATTCCATACATTTCGTTGCTGAGGTGAAAGGATCTGGCACACACTCTCCTACAAAACCTGCCAGGATTACAGGAGAGTGGAGCCACTTGATGAACTGGCTGCCCAATGATGGCTAGATTATCTGGGATCCCTGGAGCAGTGTGAGAAAACCCAGCACCCCAAAAAGTATAGCAGACTGGGAGACGGAGCTGGATTCTGAAGGAGAGAGAAGGAGTTTCTGTGTTCACTCTGAATTATAAAAACATGAAGTGGAAAATGCTGCTTAAGCCATCTAGTGTATCGCCCTGCCAGTGTAAGATTGCTCCCTGCAGTACAGTATATAGGGAGCTTTACTGTATCTGTGTTGACTCTGGCTACGGGAAGCCTTGCTTTTCTGTTTAGACTAGAACTAAAGGAAGACTATTTCTTTACTCTGGCTATGGACAGCCTCTCCACCCTCCCACCTCCATCTGGGCTAACAGAATTTTGTGTTGTCTACTTCTGTCTGTAAATGGTCACCCGTACAAGCTTACTGAATGTATATAATGGTATCTCAGTAGATCCACTACTCCTATTAACTGCTGTCATAACAGTCCTATTTAAGGTTACTTTATTATGTAAGGCACACTTGTGATGGTTTTAAGGGTGACTAGTGTAAACTGCCCTTCTTTACACTAGGAGCATGACACAGAAGGCTAATACTGGGTTTGTATTTAGAAATATTGTATTACATTAGAAGCACAAATATAATTGGCCTTCCCACATCTCAAACAGGCCTGTCCATTTAAGGTGGGATTTTGCAAAAGTTCCTTAGGCACCTAATTCCCACTGATTTTCAATGGGATTTGGGCATCCAGCTCCCATAAGCTTGATCAAAAATCCCATCCCTTAATACATGTGTAAAGAAAGCATTTCTGAGCCAGAATAAAGAGTAAAAGTAATAGGCTTCCTTCTACTGGTATCTCGAGACCCCAGATGGAAGATGAGATTAAAGAAGGATGGAGGAATGTAGCCACCAGCTGAGTGTTGTGGTCAGTGGTCTTCAATGCACTGAGTTTAATAGGGGTTTGAATGTACATTGTGAATGTTCACGAGCCAAAGATCTGTCTGAATAGTACCAATATTCATATTATTGGGTGAATTTGATATTGCTCATCCCTAGCTAATTACAGCCCCCGCCCCCTGAGAATCAGTAAGTGATTCAGCACTTTCCTAAGCTCACCATAGGCAGCAGTATTGCAGGAAATACAGTTCTGTACTGTAGTGTCACAGATTAGTCGGTGAACTTGCATATCATGTGAGCGACAGTACTTCTACACAAAAGGGGTGAATTTTATGAGGAGAAACTCAGCACTAAAGTCCAATCCTCAAAGGTATTTAGGCACCTAACTCCCATTAAAATAAATGGGAAGTAGATGTTGGGATACTTTTAAGGAACTGAGCCCAACTGTGTTCCTTTCCCTTTTTCTCTTTCTAAATATTTATTTGACTAAGCTTGTAGTAAAAGCCAAAGCCTGTGTTTGTGCACTAGGATGTGATCATTCAAACAAACACAGGTGTGTTTATTGAAATGTGCATTACTTCAAATAGTTGTCATGCTAAGTTTGTGGATTCATTCTAATTTCCGTTACAATCACCAGTTCTCCGGACTCTGATTTAGTAAGTACAGAATCATAGAACAAGTGCAATTGTGGGTCTGTCATTCAATTACAAATATCTTCAACAGTGACCTGAAGTGGCCTTGGTTCTTCTTGACGTTCTTCTTCAGATGTAGAGCGAAGAAAAGCTGTTCTTTGAGAGTGTATATTTAAGTGAATTGAGTACTTATGAAAGGTGCTATATATTGACAGTACTATAAACGGTGTTGTTGTAGCTGTGTCGCTCCCAGGATATTAGAAAGAGAAGGTGGATGAGGTAATAGCTTTTACTACACCAGCTTGTGTTGGTGAGAGAAAGTTTGTAAGCTTGTCTCTCTCTAGTATTGTAAATGAAGAAACGGATTTCTAACCTGCTTCACCAAACTGAAGAGTTGCACCACTGAGGTCAGTATAGGTACAGATTTGGGGCCCTGACCTTCCACAAGTCATATCAATGTTCCTACAAATTGGCATGATGAACTCCTAGAGGATTAAGGTAGACTGTTGCAAATAAGCTTCCTACAAAAACAAATCACTTGGTTGGGTGGTAGAAGCAACTGGCGGCATAGATAGTGTGGTCACCATGTTTTTTGTCTTGGAGTTACATTTGACATGGTGACATGGAAAAGAGGAGGGGGGAAGGGAAATCACAATGCAGTTTTTCTTAGTGAATCAGGGGCAAGGCTAAAGATGAGAATTTTCATGACCTCTACATTTGGTGGGGACATGCCAGTCTCTTACCAGCATCAGATTTACATGTTATTTAAAGAGCCCAAAGAGGTATCCATAGGCAGAAAAAGACACAAGGAACTGCCTTCTCTTTCCCCAAATCCTAAATTGAATTTATTACTGTTATGGAGAGGAGATGTTATAGTCCTATAAGTCAGGAGTTTTTGATTCCATTTCCAGCTGTAGAAAAATGTAACCTTCAGGATGGTCTTTTGCTCCATCCAAAAATGTATGTAATGGATTGTCGTATAGAGATTGGTGACAAGAACTGAAGCTAAAGATGCTGGGTAACTAACTAGTGCACAAAAGCGTAGTAAGAGTAACTGCAGCAGTAGAGAGATTCGTAATACAGGTCATCCCTATTAATTCAACATTAAAAGCTATAGGGAAAGAAGGCACAGCAGCAGTAGATAACAATTAAATACAGGGTAAAGCGGAGCTACACAAAGCATGGATCACGGGACAAATCCAGCCTAAACTGTCATGTAAATCACTCTTAGCCAGCCTCTCCCTGTAGCTGCAGAGGGAAGTCAGTTTAATCAATTGCAGGTTTTTATTGTAGATGAACTCTAACAAAAAGCAGCTTCTAATCTGTTGAGGAAGATACACCCACAAGCTAATATTACAGTTGTGCGCATATTTATGTGTTAAAACATAGCCAAAATTATTAAATGCGAGTGGAAATATTAAGCATCTAAATCCATAGTTAGCCACTTAAATAAAATTATGTTTTACAGCAGCACACATTACCTAAAGGTCCTAAAATCACTTCAGCAATAGTCACGGGATGGTCTGAGTGCTCAGCCCCTCTGGAAATGAGGCTTTTTTTTCATGCCTGCTTGTGGACCTGACTTGGACTGTTGACATTTATATGCAGAATAGATACAATCCTTGTTTCTGGTAAATTGCCAGTATTACCCTCAGTAGTTCATTCCTTGGGCATCCCTAGAGTAAAATCAATAACAAGACCAAGTGGAAAAAGAGATCCAGAATGAATTTAAACATGTAGAATATGTATACCTTATTATTTAAGATATCATAGTTAATAACATATGTATTACCTTTATTTTCATAGTTTATAGTTCAGAATAGCTAATAACTGAAGCTTCCTAAACAGAAGAGGCTTGCGAAGGAGAAGAAAATTAGCAACTAGAGTTCATGAATAGGGAGAGAATACAAAGAAAGGTAGATTTCTAGTTAATCTTGGTGCCTTTTGGCTCTTCTCCTAATGCTTCATCTCATCCCCCACGTTCTCCCCACCCTACTCTACTCTGTTCTACAGCTGAGCAGAAAACTTCAGCTCTGGATCTTGTTTGGATCAGGTATTTTGTTTCACCTTATAGAGCCTGGACTAACTTTGTCTGCCAAATTCAGATCCGAGTTAGGTTTTGAAACCCTAACAAAATCTGGGATGCTTTTGCTTCAGTTCTAGCTCTGCTCTTTGCTGAATTTTATCAGAGCCAGCTGGGAAGATCTCTTCTGAGATGTTGTTTGCCATGTCTCTCCTGTGTCCAGCTGTGATTTTTTTTGATTGAAGGGCACCATGTAAACAAACAAAAAAAAGTGCCGAGGGAAAAGCTACAGGGTAGAGTGGGGTGAATGAGTGTCATTAAATATTGCTGTTCAGACAATTCTAAAACTTCCCTAGGTTCATCTGTCTCTACTTAGATGCATCTTCTTTTTAAACAAAAGTTATCTGTGTTGTATCCCTCTTCAAAGGCTAAGCAGATTGGTCCTCATGTGTTGTGAGGAAACATCCCACAACCTTGTGTTCCCTGCACTTGGGCCAGCCACAATCTCTGCCCGCACTCCTCTGAATGCCCTCTGGCTATGCCCACTGTGCTGTTAGCCACCCAAAAGGGGACAGGGAGGTGGCGGCGTCCCAAATCCTCCACAGTGGCTAGCAGAACTGTCTGGCTGTGCAGGAGAGCATGTGCTGCATCCCCTTCTAAGGTGTAGTAGCAGAGAGAGGGAAATGCCTCTCTGTGCTGCCTCCATGGAGGAGCTGTGGCTAAAAGCCACACTACAGCCATTTAACAGGATCGGCTGACCATTCTTTTAAATGTTCCCTTAAACTAAACCCACTAAATATAATCCCTTGATTTTCCTTGCTTACTTTGACATTTTCCTTCTAAAAACCCCCAGTCCCTTAACCACTGCTGCTGCCTTCCTCTGACCTACCTGCAGTTTGTCTGCATGTGGTTGGTAGTAAGGTCCCCAGAACAGAATGCTGTCAGAATGTGCAAGGGTGAGGTTCTGGTGTCAGTACAAAGGCTGCAGCTAAGAGCAGGAGACAGAATTGGTCAGGTTCCAGAAGGAAAGAGTGTGAGGCTATCAGACAAGGAAGCCTGACATGTCAGGAGATAGTCAGACAATGTTCTCTGACCAAACAGCTGACTTGCTGGCAGAGAATTTTCCTAGAAATAAAACCACCAGTTGCAGTTGTATTATTTTGGCATCTCACATAGTTAACCTTAAATTTGTCCTTTTGATACCAGTAAATGATATTTCTCTCTGTTGTGTTTTTTATATAGTTAAACAGCTAATAGCCTTTCTTCCTTTCTGATATAGGTGTTGTATTCCCTTACTTTCCACGTCTGGGTCGCTACAACCTAAACTTCCACGAGGCTCAGCAAGCTTGTCTGGACCAAGATTCTGTTATCGCCTCCTTTGACCAATTGTATGAGGCGTGGAGGTCGGGGCTGGATTGGTGTAATGCAGGCTGGCTCAATGATGGATCAGTTCAGTACCCTATCACCAAACCCAGAGAGCCCTGCGGAGGAAAGAACACAGTGCCTGGAGTCAGGAATTATGGGTTCTGGGATAAAGATAAAAGCAGATATGATGTTTTCTGTTTTACATCAAACTTCAATGGTAAGAGTTTTGAATCACTTCTACCTTTAAGAAGGCCATTTCTGTACTGAAAAGCAGCAAGAGATGTTTGATTTGTCAAAGTGCATGTTAGTTTTGGAAACTGTTATCATTGAATTTATGAGGAAATGAGTCAGGAGTGAAAAAAAGACAAATTTTGCCACGTTTTCATGTCTTCATTTTTAAAAGCAATAGTTCAGAATGAATACTGGCAGCACATTCATGTGTCTCTGTTTTCATTCCTAGAAATTTGTGTAGGTATGTTCCATATTGATACACTGCCTAGTTTATTTAAGTTAAAGCAATGGAGAAATCAGTGTTTCCTTTCATTAAGTTGCCTCCTTAAGTAAATAGTGAGGATATATTACAAGTTAAAAACCTACCGAAAGGTAAAAACCCACAAGGAACAATTGTGATTAGGAATTCACTGTTCCTATGTAACTTTAATGCCACTTTATACTCTCTAATAAAGTATCAGACAGTTCCATTTTGTATGGTAACCGTCGCCTAACAAGGGCGTACCATATTTGACAGGGTAACAAGCCTTGTGGATAGGGGGAAAGCTGTAGAAATGGTATATCTTGACTTTAGTAAGGCTTTTGATACTGTCTGGTATGACCTTCTCATAAACAAACTAGGGAAATACAACCTAGATGGCGCTACTATAAGGTGGGTGCAGAACTGGTTGGCAAACAGTTCCCAGAGAGTAGTTATCAGTGGTTCACAGTCAAGCTGGAAGGTCATGAGTGGGGTCCCACAGAGATCGGTTCTGGGTCTGGTTCTGTTCAATATCTTCATCAGTGATTAAGGTAGTGGCATAGAGAGTACACTTATAAAGTTTGTGGATGATACCAACTTGGGAGGGGTTGCAAGTGCCTTGGAGGATAGGATTAAAATTCAAAATGATCTGGACAAACTGGAGAGATGGTCTGAAGTAAATAGGATAAAATGCAATAAGGATAAATGCAAAGTACTCCACTTAAGAAGGAACAATCAGTTGCACACATACAAAATGGGAAATGGCTGCCTAGGAAGGAGAACTGTAGAAAGGCATCTGAGGGTCATAGTAGATCACAAGCTAAATATGAATCAACAGTATAACACTGTTGTAAAAAAAGCAAACATCATTCTGGGATGTATCAGCAGGAGTATTGTAAGCAAGACATGAGAAGTAATTCTTCTGCTCTACTCTGTGTTGATTAAGCCTCAGCCGGAGTATTGTGTCCAGTTCTGGGCACCACATTTCAGGAAAGACGGACAAATTAGAGAAAGTCCAGAGAAGAGCAACAAAAATGATTAAAGGTCTAGAAAACTTGACCTATGAGGGAAGATTGAAAAAATTGGGTTTGTTTAGTCTGGAAAAGAGAAGTCTGAGGGGGGATGATAACAGTTTTCAAGTACAAAAAGGTTGTTACAAGGAGGAGGGAGAAAACTTGTTCTCCTTAACCTTTGAGGATAGGACAAGAAGAAATGGGCTTAAATTGTAGCAACGGCAGTTTAGGTTGGACATTAGGAAAAAAAATCCTAACCATCAAGCACTGGAATAAACTGCCTAGGGTGGTTGTGGAATTTCTGTCACTGGAGATTTTTAAGAGCAGTTAGACAAGTGCCCGTCAGGAATGGCCTAGATAATACATAGTCCTGCCTTGAGTGCAGGAGACTGGACTAGAAGACCTCTCCAGGTCCCTTCCAGTTCTATGATTCTAATAGCAATCTTGTTAATTCCTGGCTTCTGTGACTAATAATTTAGGCTCTTTCGTCACACCTTTCTACACTGCCTTTGCTCCCTTCCTATATAGTTTTGTAGGCTACCTGCTCTGAGCTTGAGTTGCTCTAAGCTGCAGGTTCTTGACTGCAAGCCTTGGATTTGGAGCAGTCTAATCTTTGGTAGATATTAGTAGGGGTGCAGCTGAATAGGAAGCGGTGGTCACTGCTTGCTATAGCTGAAGGGTTAGTCTGAGAACTTCATAGCATTGCTCAAAAAGATTGCTACAACCAATAGCAAGGATCAGGGCCATCACAGACCACAAGCAAAGACAGCTTCCCTCCTTAGCATCTCCACAGCCAGCCTTCTGTGACCAGGTTAGGGCCTCTTGCTTGTGAATAATTTTTATCTGTCTTGGAAAGCAGATGTTTCTCTTTTAGCCCAGCAGCATAAGATGAGTGCACTTCTTTACATATTCACATATGGTACATCCACCATGAAATGTGTTTGTCTTAGAACACACAAGATTAAACACATTTCTTGCTTTAAGCACAGATACTTAATTCTGTGTTTGCGTCACTTTCTTAACCCCCAAAAGGTCTAATTTTTAAATGCATTATCTGCCAAAGTTAGTAAATCTTTGACAAAACTCAGTTCTCTCCTGAAGAGGATGTTAAATATGGACATTAAATTAAATCATGAAATGGAAGTACCTTA
The DNA here is from genome assembly GCF_002925995.2 of Terrapene triunguis. NCBI lineage: Eukaryota > Metazoa > Chordata > Testudines > Emydidae > Terrapene > Terrapene triunguis. Next base: position 44,990,382 of record NW_020664420.1, on the reverse strand, counting down.
GTACTGCTTTAAGTGCAAATCTGAATGTAGCAACTTAAAGGCTGGAGATGCTAGGTCAGCTCCATGCTGGATTGAGTGAATCATATAACTCTAAAACTATATATACACTTCATAAAGCACTAAAGATTGCGGCTTTGTAGCATATATTCTTATCAGCTACTAAGGGAAGATGTTGCAGTAAAGCTTTCTCATGCTCTTTAACAACACAACACACTATAAAATTAGTTTCAGGACTTTTTCAGGATGGGGTGGGAGGGATAGCTCAGTGGTTTGAGCATTAGCCTGTTAAACCCAGGGTTGTGAGCTCAATCCTTGAGGGAGCCACTTAGGGATCTGGGGCAAAAATCAGTACTTGGTCCTGCTAGTGAAGGTAGGGGGCTGGACTCAATGACCTTTCAAGGTCCCTTCTGGAGATAGGTAGATTTCCATTTTTATGAAATTACCTGTTATGATCTTTATAGGACCTGACCACTGTTCAATCCATCTATACCCATTTCACTCTCAAAACATATTTTATTAGATTGTATAAATACAGGCTTGTGATTTGTAGTTATATAGGCAAAGTAAAACACACACCTTATGCAAGTACTAATAATGTCTGACCATGGTTTATGCTCATACTGCATTTGGCTGCTGACAAGCCCTCGGTGTTGACTTGTAATATTCTTAGGGCTAGCCTGATGGCTTGAACATTGTGGGGTGGAACTGCATCAGGAATGTTGGCTGACAAGTGACTGAGATTCAGCCCTAGAAAGGACATTGAATGCAGTCCTCTGGTTGGATCATCATTGTCCCCAGTATGAACTGACGGGTTGCACAATGAGAACACTGATCCATCAACCCCATCATCCAGTTTAGTCCTCTGTTACTCTGCAGCAGAATACTGTGCTCCAGTCTGGCTCCGTTCATCTCATGTCAAGTTGGTGATATACTACTATATTCAACCAATCGCACGGTAGCTGGAATGATTCAACCCACACTAATACCATGGCTCCCCCTGTTAAGCAACAGCACTCTTCCACACCTGCATTGGGAGGATGCCATAGTCAGAAGGGTTGAGAATCTCAGGGCAAACCCAAGCCTTCCACTGTTCACAGGCCCCTTCGGCCACCCGAAAGCGCACTTGTCATCGAAGCACCCACTGCGAGCCCATTTGCCCTGCCCAGACTTCTCTGTGACGTCAAAGTGCTGTGAAGAATGGGCTGTAGCGGATGTCAGAAACTGTCCCTTATAATTGACCTGACCATATGCATACCCAGCTTTGATTTGCCACCGCACTAGTGAGCCCTTCCAAACCAATTATGAACGGGCCAGGGCTAGTATGTAGGCAGTCATCACACCTTGGACCAATAAGAGACCCCCATATGTGGTAGTGGCCAAAGACAGACAAAGTCTCACATCACTGTCTGCCCTCTGACCAGGTTTGATGGTCTCTGCAGTTCACTCATGTGGCTGCTGCAAATTGGCTTGGCAAGCACTGTTAAAAGAAGAACTATGATTTACAAAAGCTCATAGTGGAACATTTTATAAATCTAAACAATGAACTTACATTAAGAGAATTTTAAAGCTGTATGGTTAGCTCTCAACGGTCAAGAAATACCAAAGTTAAAGATGTGCACAAAAACTTTACCTCTGCTCCTTTTTACATATACATTACAACAGTCTTTAATTAGGTGCTCAGATACTAGAGGTCGTATATATGTATGTAGCTAGGTAACATGATCGCATACAATATATAATTTTTCTGCCTCCCTAAATACATGTATTTTTCATTCTTGTATGTTTACAATTAATTTCTTTCTACTAAGAAAAACTATTGGAAATGAATATGCACAGGGGAGCAGCATTAAAATTGTACTTGTAATCTTGGCATTTCCTGATGTCTGTGTGTCCCTGCAACTTTAATTGGACCCATACCCTATACTTTTTACTACCTAGTTAAGTTAGTCAAACATGTGCACATTGCACGTTTTTTTAAATTTAGCAGTCTTGCAAGAAACGTGGAAAATGCAGTGTGCATACTGTAGTAAGTGGTTATTAGAGGCAAAATCAAAACTAATTTATATCAGAGAGAGTTATACCTCTTTCCACTTTCAACCTCCAGCTGTTCCAGATGTTAATAAAAGTTCACAAAGTGAAATATGTTTTCTTCTTGGTCCTTGTACTCAAAAACAGCTAAACTGTTTTTACTCAGATGCCCCAGTGAAAAAGTTACTTTTAAGCAGCTACATCTTCGGGGCTGAATTTTTTTTTTTTCTTTCAGGGTATGTTTTAGAAAGTTACGAGCTACTGAAAATAAGGATTAGGATGGAAACTATTCTGCAACCTTAGCTAGAGTAGTTACTGCCAATCAGGGTTTCTCAAATTTCATTACACTGCAACCCTGTTGTGACAACAAAAGTTACCACATGACACCAGGAGGTGGGACTAAAGTCTGAGCCTGCCCGAGCCCCAACGTCCCAGGTGAGGGGAGGCCAAAGCCCTTCAGGCCCAGACCGGTGGCCTGTAACCCTGAGCCCTGCTACCAAGGCCTGAAGCCCTCGTCTTCGTACCTGGGAGGTGGGACTCAGGCTTTGGCTTCAGCAAGTCTAATGCCAGCCCCAGCAACCCCATTAAAATAGGGTCATGATCCACTTTGGAGTGCTGACCCAGTTTGAGAACTGCTGGATAGTAAAAGTCCTTTCTAGTCTAGGTACTATATTAGTTTGAGTGGGTTGAATGGGATGCTGGACCCTTGTGTTGGTTCCAGGGTTCTAAGAGGTGGAGGGTTGGCAATCTCACCTTACTCCTATTACAGTTTTTTCTGGAAATTCCCTGTGCAGTGTCTGCTGCTTCATGCCCAGTCCTTTAGAACATTCAGTGATTTGACAGTCAGGGCCGGCTCCAGGCACCAGCTCAGCAAGCAAGTGCTTGGGGCAGCCAAGGGGAAGGGGCAGCAAGTCGGGCTCTTTGGCGGCAGGTCCCTCAGTCTCTCTCGGAGGGAAGGACCCGCTGCCGAAGAAGAAAGCGGTGCGGTGGAGCTGCCACCGAACGCGGCTTTTTTTTTTTTTTCTTTTTTTTTTTCCCTCCTCCCCGCAACTTGGGGCTGCAAAAACCCTGGAGCTGGCCTTGTTGACAGTCTGCATGTGAGGAAGAAAATGGTGATTTTTAATACTTTGAAAATCAGTTAAACTTGAACAGAATTTTATAAGACAAAAGAAAATATAGACTAACAGGTTGCTCCTGCCAAATTTCAAAGGCCTGCTGCAAATAATTATGGTTTTAATGCTTCTCAAAAAAACAGAAAAAAAAAAAGTCACATGTATTCTTTATACTGGAAAGCAACCCGAGTAGAGGGTTAGTACTAGCTTCCTCTATAAAATATAGATGAAGTCTGAGTGGGGTTTGCTTTACACATTCTGCTCATTAATATGCATTTTGTTACATGCTTTGCACACTGAACAGCACCATATAATTGATTTTTTAAATTTGTTCTAACAGAGTAAAAATCACAAATCTCTTGTGTTACAAAATGCACTTTTACAAAAAATCCCATTTAATTTATTCAGTGTAGCAGCAAGCCAGTCATATCAATGTTGGAGGCCACAAACATCACACGTTAAGCCACCATCTTCCATTTAATGAAAGAAATGCACAATGCATAAACCATTTCTGGGTTATATATTTGTATTGCTCATTTTACCCTTCCAGGAAAATAGGACACCAAGTAATGAGTCATTGTTCCTCTGAGTGAGAGACCAAAGAAAATGAGAAGATACAACAATAATATTAAAAATAAACTGGATTCAAAAAGTCAGTGAATTAATTAGCCTATGGAATGGAGTTTGCTAGTCACCAGCCTCGCTGCTGAAAGCTGGTGCAATGAGGACCTTTGAAGGAACGTCCCTTTTCTAAAGTGGCAGAATAAAGTCAAGTTACTGTAGTTCCCCAACGTAGGGCAAAATAGATGCCAAACCTAATAAGTAACTATCCCATTTAATGAAGCGTTTCACTTCTGAGTCTTTTAACAACTCTGAAGAATAGTGGCTTTGATCAACAATTCACCGTGGCTATTAAGACTTTCTGAACTTGAGTCTGTTGAGCAGATGATGGGCTCTACACATTGTGCGAATGCCAGCAGCCTTCGGGATACATCCAAGAATATGTAAAACTCCCATGTTTTACTGTCACATTGCCATCTGACACTGGAGAACAGTTTACTTTTCCACAAACACACAATGATGTGATTAGTTGGGTTGGGTCACAGTAAAGGCAGTATTGCCAACTTGTGATTTTATCTTGACTAGCAGTTTTAGGGTGGTTTTTATGACCTGTCATATGTGCTGTCTGTGAATGCCTCAAGGTGAAGGACGTAGTCCAGCCCTGCCATCCATGTGGGAGCAGGGTTGCACTGGAGGGGGAATTCAGGGAAAAGCTGCTGCTAGGTACAGAGCCCAGCAGCAACACTTCCTGCTCCTTTGGAATGTCTCCTCTGGTTCTGGACGCTGTGGGGGCAGCAGGAGGCACCGATCGATCAAGGTGACATAGGCAGAAGAGTAGAGAGGAGTTAAAAAGTCAAAAGATAGACTAAAAACATGTTTTTAGTCTATTTTTTAAAATCATATGATTTTGAGGCTGTAACATGATTTTTGATCTCTTATGGTTGGCCGTACTATGAGAGGGTTTGTTTGTTTGTTTTTTAATTTCCTAAATCACTTATTACGTCTGTGGTGTAGTGACAAAAACAATCTGGCTTTAGCCTTCAGTTATTCAGTTACTCCAGGCAAGAACCTTATACACAGGTTTACCAACCCTGCAGAATTGTCCTGGAGTCTCCAGGAATTAAATATTAGTCTTTAATTAAAGATTATGTCACGTGATGAAACTTCCAAGAACATGACCAATTAAAATTGGCAACCTTTTTTTCCACTGGTCTGTATACTCCATTATGTCTTCCATTCCCTCTTCCCCACCAACTTTACTTATAGCAGAATCCTACTCCTTTTAAAGCAGTTGGAGCAAACAAAAGGTCTCTGGTTGCCATTGGAAAAGTATAACAAAGAAACTTGCAAGAGGTTACACTCAGAGGACTGTAAGGATCAATGACCAGGATTGTCAGTATGACGTGAAGAAATTCTACAGACAAGTGGTTTCACAGCTATCACAAGGCAAAGTTTTCCCCATTGCTCAGGATCTATTCAAGAGCCTCTACACCAATGAATGCCCCTGCACCCCCAAACACCTCTCTGAACCTGGAGTTTAAGTGGTACAGAGGGCCTTCTGTAGTACCTCTTTGTTAGTGTGCATTTCATGTCTATTGCACAGCAAACAAAAAAATGGGAGTGAAGGAAGAGGAAAATAAGGAATTAACAGACAAGTTCTCAGCTTTTTCACAAGTGCAAGGTGAAAGTTTCTACTACCACATCACGATGGATTACATATTAGAAAGAGAAAAATGTAGTTCTAGCCAAAGAACGGTCAGGCATCACTTCACACTTACATCCTCTTGATATTTGGGGATGAGATTACACCAAATTGAAGTAGCTGTTCACATATTGTCTGTACACATTGTAAAGTTTAACAATGTTTTATTTACTGCCTGGAAATCCTCTTCTCAAGGGGGCCAGCAGATGTGCACAGAGTTTATTGGTTATTTTTTAATTTAACAAAATAGTCTGGATACAGATGAACTTTTTATGCACAACATTTACTATTAGCAATGGCCTATTTAATGAATGGGCATATTAAGAGTGCTGATATTACTGAGGCCATGGGTCAAATGCACAACCTTATTGCAAATCCATGGGAAATTACCTTTCCATTGACACATGGCTTGACTAGCTGCTAATAAACTGGGATTTGCAGCCCATCAGGCAAATCTGAAAGACCATTCACTCTACAGCAAACTACCTTTGACAGAGTATGAAGAGTCTGTATCCAGTCATAGAAACCTTCTACGTTAGCAAATATTATAAAATGGTTTCAACTGCATTGAAACATAAGAAAGCATGTGCTTTTCTAAATAGATATATTACCCAATATCACCATTACTCTTCTATTGAAATGCCATTTGGAAAGTTCTTAGCGATACCTCTCAGTGAATTACAACAGATCTGTGAAAACAAAAATGAAACAAAGGAAAAGTTCTGTTAGTGACTCAACAGGCCACAAAAGTTTTTGCTTTGTTAGGATTTGTGCTCTGATATAAACAAGTCCTAATATAAAAAGGTGCAAGCCTAAAAATGGAGCTATTCCCAATTTCCATATATATTCCATCTAATCTGGCACTCCTTAATTAGGCAACAAGCCCTTTTGGGTAGTTGGCGCCAAAGGGACAGATCCTTTCCCCTGAGAAAGTCATTTGAAAGGGGGCAGAGATAGTTCTCACAAGGAGGGAAAAACAACAATAATCTGGCATACTCTTTAATAAGGAAACATAATATTTCCTTCTGGAATTAAAACAAGAGGGCCCCATACAAAAATTACCTCATTTCTTATATAAATTGTCCACAGGAAATGCGTCAGTTTGAAAGCCTGCCATGCTTATTTGGGAATTGTTAGCCTATCAGCTGACTGCAGTTCCACCTAGCAGTTGCTTAACTGTCAGTCCAATAATGATAAATAACCCTGAAGATATTGAATAAAAGGAATACAATTAATTTAAGTGATACCTTTCTTTGATGGAAGAAATTAATGTTTATATTGTTGTTGCTTACAACTTAAAAGAGATTCCCCACTTAGTTTTACTAGTGACATATATTTGTATTACCTTAGACAGAGACAGTTTTCCTCAGAGCGCTATCAGTGTTATAGCATTCTATGGTGAGAACATACCCTGTGAAGCCTAAAAAGAAACAGTAAATGTTTTTGATTGTTGTAGTAGACCAAAAACCTGCCTGTCATAAGTCTTCCTTACAAGCTCAAACTTTGCTTCTCAGAAGTTGTGCACTATTTCAGCCTTCTTACAGCAAGACTTGAAATGGTGCTTCTACTTCATCAGAAACAACAAGGAGTCTGGTGGCACCTTAAAGACTAACACCTTAAAGACTATCTGTTAGTCTTTAAGGTGCCACCAGACTCCTTGTTGTTTTTGTAGATACAGACTAACACGGCTACCCCCTGCTACTTCATCAGGAACATTGTGTCTGCCATATCAAGGAATGGTTCTTTCTGTAATGAATTAATAAAACTGCATCTGTTAGGCCTAGTCACCTTTACCTAAATACTATCACAGGTCAGATCTAAACATACCAATCTGTTTGTGACAAGAAAATGGAACATCATGATGGGTTTAATTTAATTTGCAATGTAGATTGCAAAACCATCATAATGTAAGCACTGAACTAATGTTTCATCCCTGTGAATAAACTAGAGATGTATGAATCTTGTATAGTCTGAAATGTATAAGCCGCTATTTTCTGGGACTTCAGTAGTCCTATGTGGGTATACACATGGGTTTGCTTGTATGAATCCAGTTGCAGGACTGGGGGCCTACTCTGAATTCCTGAACTTCCCCCCCCACGCGCACACACCTTTTCCTCCACATTTTCTCCCTGTGCTTTGCAATAGGAATAGAAATGTATCTAGCACAGCACAGAACTTCCACTCTCATCTCACTCTAATGCCAAGTTGGCATACATGGATAACCTATAGATTGGGTGGAGGGGGGGGGGGGAAGGGTTCGGGGGGAAAAGGGTTCAACAGAAAATGTCCGTCTTCCTCCCCCTGCTCTGTTCCTTCAGACTCCCCCTAACCAGAATGTGAACTTAATGTATTTGAATCTATTAAGTCCCAATTTTGAAAGAATGAAGTGGCTTTGAATCAAGTTCCCAGCACTAAAACAAACAGATTGTTGATATTCTACATTTTTGTATGATTTTATAGTGAAGACTATTTTTATAGAATTTCTTAATCATTTCATGTGGCTGACAACTTACTTTCTCTCTTTCCATTAGGCCGTTTTTACTACCTAATACACCCAACCAAGTTGACCTATGATGAAGCTGTGCAGGCCTGCCTCAAGGATGGATCCCAGATTGCTAAAGTAGGCCAGATATTTGCTGCCTGGAAACTTGTAGGTTATGATCGCTGTGATGCCGGCTGGCTGGCTGATGGCAGTGTCCGCTACCCAATCTCCAGGCCAAGAAGACGCTGCAGTCCTGATGAAGCAGCAGTGCGCTTTGTAGGCTTCCCAGATAAAAAACACAAGCTATATGGTGTCTACTGTTTCAGGGCGTACAACTGAAAGTACCTAGAGCACAACAATTTAAAATTCATTAAGAACATGTGAAAGATTTCTTTTCAATACGAACTCATGCAAGTTACCAAAACTGTGATAAACCTTTTTTACTTACTGTAAAGAGTCATTTTCATAAGTCCAACCCTTTAATTTGGTTTTGTTTTGATAATTCCACAGATATTTTAAATTAATATAATTGAATGAAAGCTCTAGGTAAGGAAGCTTTAGAGCCAAACTCTTTAAGCCACACCATCCCAACGAAATATATTTTTCATGAATGGGGCATGCAATAGCTTGACAATTGCTAGGACTAAATTAAGGAATGTAAGGCTACTCAAAGCAGAAGCTTTTACAAGCACAAATTTTACACATTTGTACCATTTTGAGATGCACTACAAAAATAAAATTAGATCTGCAGTTTTGAAATACGGTAATTTTTTCTTAGCGGGTTCAGTGAGGTTTTGCAAAATAAAAAAAACACAAAAATATTTTCACAGGGGGACAATATAATATATACAGTTTGATGAAAACAGCAACTCAAACAGTCCACAAAATAGGACTTATTTTACCATTTAAAATCTTGCCTTTCAGAAAAATAAGCTCATACGTGAGCCAATGCATAGCAAAAAGCACAACTAGACCTCCTGAACATTTCAATTGTGTTTTTATTGTGTGTAAAACATTGATGAGTGGGTGAATAATTAACTAATGAGTGAACCCTACTTTCTTCTTAATTCAAACTGAAGATGCCTGAGAAGTGTTGTATTACCTTTGAGTAGCTTTACTGAGTTATTTTTAAACTCTAAAGGCCATTTGCTAAGCAGCATTTAGCATCTACTCAGGGCAGTTGTATAGATGAACTGCTGGACAGACAAATTGTAAAATTTAGCAGCTTGATTTTATGTTAGCCTTTAAAATGTTATTGTCTTTATAAAAAAAAAAAATCAAATATTTCTCTGTTACTTACACGTCATGAAAGAAACATTTGGAAAAACACATTACAAATCAATACAGTCTCTACAATGGCAAAGAAAAATCTAGTCCCAACAAGCAAAGATAAAAAACAAAACAACCCCACCATATTTCCTGTTTGTATGCATACTTAAGCCCAATTTACATCCCAATACAAATATTACTGTTTCTAAACCCATCAAAGAAAAATAGTAAATGTGGTCAATTCCACCTGGTTTTAGGATTGATCATTATTAAGATTAATGGAAAACTCTAGAAATTGTTAGCAATTTCACCACAATCTGCAGAGGTCTGCATGGGAGACATTTACCTTTGTCTTCCAGTATAACAGAAAGAAAGCACTATGCACAGTGCATGGAGTTTCCTGAGGGGCTTGGGCATCAATTCTCATTAAATTAATACCCAATTCCCCTGAATTTGATATCTGAGGCCAAGATTTTCAAGAGTGACTAGTGATTTTTGAATGCTTCAATTCTGGGTGCCCAACTTCAGACACCTGAAAGCAGCCTAGTTTTCAAAGAGTGGGTGCTCAACACTTTCTGAAAATCAGACCTTAAAGGTATTTCAAGTTGGGCACCCAAAAATTGGGCCACCCAGAATTACTAAAAAGCAACAGAGAGTCCTGTGGCACCTTTAAGACTAACAGATGTATTGGAGCATAAGCTTTCGTGGGTGAATGCCCACTGCATCCGACGAAGTGGGCATTCACCCACGAAAGCTTAAGCTCCAATACATCTGTTAGTCTTAAAGGTGCCACAGGACTCTCTGTTGCTTTTTACAGATCCAGACTAACACGGCTACCCCTCTGATACCAAAATTACTAGTCACTGTTGAAAATCTTGACCTCTGCAAATCCGTTAGACAACTTTGAAATTCCCACCCGTATTAGTATCGCTATTAAAAACAAAGCAAATGTAGAAGTCTGTTTTCCTACACCATGTTTGCTGACTATGAAGATTTCAGAGGACCAATATTTGTATTAAATGAAGTTTTACAGTTTCCATAGCTAAATGAAATATAGTGGTATTATCCCAGTACGACACAGCTGGTATGCTTTCATGAATGTTTTTGTGTAGATTTTTTTCCCCACAGATATGAGTAAATAAATTTATGATTCCTGAAATGATTGTGGTTCCATTTTAAATGCATGGCAGGATTGTAGTAGAAGATATTGAATTGGTGAGCATGTTGCCATTCCCAACAAGTGCAGAAGGCAAAATTCCTTCCTGGTGAGACCTTTGTGAAATATGGATATTCGCTCATATTTTCCAGGTGAAACGATGTCATTGAAAAGAAAACTATAATAATATTTACTTCCACAAGAGACAGGGTTTCTGGCAACTCAAGCACAATGTAATCATAAGTGATTATAACATATGCACAATTAAAAGGCCAAAGCATACCTCCCTGTAGCCACACACTCTCAACTCCTTTCCCTTCAGAAGGAGGGCTCATTCCCCCCCCCCCCCCCCATACACACCTCACACACATCCCCACCACTATTTCTCTCTCTCTCTCTCTCTCTCTGCAAAGACTTTTCTGAAGGGTCTGAGGTACATCCAGGGGAAGGAGCTGGAGAATGGTTGGGCCGGGGAAGGTGTGGGCAGGACAGGGACTGGAGTAAGGCCAAAGGGATGCAGATCATCCCCCTTCCAACCCATGGAAAGTAGACAATAGAAAACATGGCCGTATCTATTCTGCACAGTCCCCTCAATAGCCCTGAGGGCAGCAAAAGCCAGAGGAAGTCACTCATAACGTGGTTCCAGTTCCCAAGCAAATTGTTAGTCCACTTGGAGTGATGTAAAGCCACAGAACCTTCATAAAAGTGACCCTGTCCTCCTGCGTGATCCTTCACATTTGGGGGATGTGCATGACTCTTTCATAGGGAGACAACTCACCAGACATCTTTCCGCTGAAGTCATCTCAGCAACTTCTTTTTCCAGAGCCCTCTCCCACAGATTTCTTATTTTGGAGAAAGAGAATCTGGCCAAGGTTTCTAACTGCAGAAATGTGAACATCCGAGTCTAGATCCTTAGGTCAGGCCAAGATGCATTTGGATCCACACCCAAATGGGGCAAGTCAGCTTTATAACACCTTTGCAGCTCCCTGATTCTGAAGCTAGCCAGCCCCCACCATAAGTTAGATTCAGGGCTATTCTAGTTTGTGCCCCACTACCCAAGCAGCCTTTCTGACAGCCAGAATGCAGCAGCACATACATCCATGGCCAGGCTCTGTACATAAGGCGCTATGATGCAGCTGGTGGCTAAGCTGGTTCTATGCCAACCAGATATTCCCCCTACAACAAGGAAATAGCCAGGTGGACAGATCCTCAAGTTTTGCAGCACAAAGGAGTCATAGCACAGAGGAATTGGGACCCTGGAATGACAATGAGCTGTAATATGATCACTGTTGGCCAAATTCTACCGTTCATTTACACCTGTGAAACCCCACAGAATATATTCGTTGTCAGGAATCAAACTCAGACCCACAGCATTGTGAAGGTCTGTGTGCGAAGTTTATTATATTATTTAAGGAAAGGCCTGATGGCTTTCTCAGAAGTATTCTAATTGAATAAGGCTAGTCTTAGCTCACCAGAGATATAATTATATCTATTTATCATTATAACAGATAACCTTAATTGGATAGTTTGCTGGGAGCACAAAAGTATGAAGCAGAAATTAACTACACTGTAAGCAGTTTTAAAGAGAAAGCATCCAATTACGTGTGAAATGGGCATAAATGAATAGACAAGAATTATATTTATTTTTTACAGCTACAGATGTAGCTCCATTTCACTTTTATAATGTCAAAGTTAGAAAACAGCCTTAACTTTTGAATATGTTTGCTAGGTGCTTGGATCATATCTGAAGAGGATGCTTAAGACCTGTTAAAAATCTGTGCTATTTTCTGTTCTTGAGGATATAAAACCTTCATCATAAGAATGAATTCATGTGCTGTGTTATTATCTTGTATTTCATAATGTATCTGAATTTTAATGCCCATGAATGACAATTAAATCACATTCTTTTCAATATGATGATTTCTTTTTATTGACTGGCCCTTCTTTTCTTTCCCAGAGAAGACAATGAGAAAAATAAAAGATTAAGAGTATGAAAGCACTTACTCTGCCAGAGTAAATAGAAAGTTGTCACAGGTATAGACATGGCCAAAAAAGAACCAGTCTATTCTGTGGATATAAGTTATAACCAAAAGAGAAACTATGTGCCTTTAGTGAGCACAAAGAATTGTTACTTTAAAAATACAGCCAGGTAAAGATTTCCAAGATCAGGAACTAATCTGTATTCATTCAAAATACTGGGCCAGATTCACAGCTGTAGCTCCACTGTCTTCTATGGAGCAGTGCTGATATAGCCCTGCTGAGTCTTCAGCTCATAGTTTTACAAGCAAAGACACTCTGCTTTGTTCAGAGCTGTCCTGGCGGTATTTGGATGACTAACCTAATTCAGCTTTAAAAAAAGAAACATGTTTACCAAAAGAGAAGAGGGCAAATACCTAACATAACTAACATGCTAGTTTAAGATTAACAATACATTATTTTCTAACAATTTATTTAAACCAGTGTCTTGATGAAACCATCTTAGACTTTATGGGCTGGGCAGTAGAGTCACACCATCCACACTAGTCTACTTACATTGACACTGACAGGTTGCATTGAGTGACATCCCAACAGGCAACAAATGAGAAATTGTACCAATGTTTGGAAGCCTCTAGCGGTGAATCATTTATTTCTTTGCACCACCATCACCTCCACAAACCACCAGAGATTAAAAGCTCCTGACAAATTCAAGAAGCTCTGCTGATAGGGCAGTGGCTAGAATTGGAAACTCGATTACCTTAGTCAGTAAGCTCGAGTCGCTGGCATTAAAACTGATAAGGCTGCCATTTAATTTATCCACTCCATACTTTGAACACACAGACTACCAATAATAAAGAGATGTATTGGCTATAACTAAAATCATCCTGAAGAAAGTTTTATGCTCCTGGATCAGACTCATGGGTCTTGCACATTTGTTAGCATTTTTCCCCAGCAATACTTATTGAAGTCAAGCAAGGCCATTGCAGAGCAATTCAATTCAGACGATGGATTTTATTGTGTGAGGAGATGCCAGATCCCAAGTTTATTAGGGCCCTAACTCAGCCACAAACAGAGAAACAAATAAATAGTCCCCCTTTTAACAGAATTGTATGGAACAGTCATCCATTCAAAAGGTAATGTTGAACTGACAAAACATAACTGGTATTAAAACTTTTTTGTGTGTGTGTTTGCCACATGAGGTTTCTCCTAACATCACAATAATCTCAAAGGTTCCTTTTAAACCCCCATAGTTCTGTTTCTAATGATCTTTCACACCAAATTCACCCTTCCTTACTTTGCACCTTAAGATAATCCTTGGTCTTTAAATTTTGGGAAAAGAAACCCTGCATAGTAATATTGGACACAGTATTTGTCATATTGTGTATCTGTGCCCAGATCTCAACACCTGAGCATTGAAGGAAGAGAATCATCAGTGCAGACTCCTCTTAAGTATGGTATTTGTTCTCTCCCTCTTTGATCTGAGAGAGTCTGAGTCTGTAAATCTTCAGGGTAAGGTGCAAGGCTCATCTATTTCCTCAAGCTTTGGCATGGAAGTGGGTATTTGTATAGCTTAATTATTCTTTGGAAGTTTATTTATGGTGACACTGGCCAATGAATTATTGTATTGTTTTTATTTTTGTGATGTGCTCAACGACTATACGATGGGTCCATTTAATAAATCTAACAAAACCACACAAAACCATAGCTAGCAACTTATCAAATAAAGTGTTTTTTTGTTATTCTTCAGCTAATCCTTACAGCAAAAGACTAATTCATACACAATTGTCCAGACTTAAAAATGATACACTTTGCCTCCTAGTTAGATATTTTTCTTCAGACCTTCTTCACAATTGGGATATCAAATCAAGTTTGTGAAAGGAACAGAGTTGAGATTCAAATTCAGTCAATCAGTCCCAAGAGAACCTGAACTCATTTCTTGTCATCGGACTTAAGGAGACATTGACTAGGTTTTTCACTTAGCTTAATGTTATTGTGAATTCATGAGTTAGTGCTCCAGATTTCAGGTATTTTTACTTTTAATCCACAATAAAATAAACCATCAATAACCACTCCAAAAAAAAAATCACAGACAAGGAAGGAGCAGAAGGTGGGAGCAAACAAACTAAAGAATTGTTCACAACTTGTGGTGATATATCTTTTCAGAAATTATAGTGACAATGTTAAAATTTGAAAACCAACAGAATCATGGCAGGTGACCACATTAATCTTCCTAATTTCCATGGATGAAGTTCACCATTATATTGGGAGTTGTGAAGAGCCCCCAACATAGCCACTGTGTGTGGTGTTGGTGGGTTTCTGGCAGGTTCATGATGTATTCTGCAGTTCTTCAGTTCGCCACAGCTGGCCCTATGCCAGTTTTGCATAGGATAGCGTGAATGGGATATTTGGGGATTAGGAGGAGATGAATGGATGAGTGGCCAGTCAGTCCACTGTTATGGAAAATGGTAGCCACAAACTGCCACCTAGGAGAGGGCAACTCCACAGCCCCTAACCGTTACAGAGGGGCTGTCAAGTTGCCCTCTGCCTGCAGATTACAAGAGTGAATTCCATCCCAACCATCTTCTGCTTAAATCCCCAGTAAACCCACTTACTATACCTTTGTGTCAGGAATGGGTTAGGTGGGTGAATTTGTACCAGTGAAACTCTGTAAAAGATTAGTGTTCTCATACATATCAACATTCCCATCATGTTCGCCCAACTTACCATGCAGTGACCTGCCTATCTGTATCACTGATGCCTAGGGCCGGCCCCAGGCACCAGGCAACCAAGCTGGTGCTTGGGGCGGCACCTGGAGGGGGGCGGCGC
>NW_020664420.1:44878859-44975169 GCF_002925995.2 Terrapene triunguis | reverse complement strand
GGAGGCTTTTTTGCCTGGGGCGGCAAAAAAGCCAGAGACGGCCCTGCTGATGCCCTCTATGAGGCAAAATATATCCAAACTGTTCCTGTTACCAACTGAGCCAAAAGATCTATTCTTTAAGCTCTAATCAACATTTGTATTTTTGAAGCTGAAATTCACTTGAAATTCACTGCCACATCTGTCCAGGTTGTCTGATAAGTCTGGTTTTCCAGATGCATGCAGCCACACATTGATACAAGCCCACCAGTATTTCAGAATACTGGTTTCCAAACACCAGAAGCAATCCAAAAGGTTTGGCACACTTGTGTATGCAGTAAGTGTCTGATCCATCTCCCACTGAAGTCAAAGAAAAGGCCACCACAGCATTCAATAAAATGTGTATTAGGCCATGTTTATGTACACACACACACACACACACACACACACACACACCCACCCACCCACCCCATAGAATCACAGAATCGTAGGACTGAAAAAGACCTCAAGAGGTCTTCTAGGCCAGTTCCTAGCACTCATGGCAAGACTAAGTATTATCTACACCATCCCTGACATGTATTTGTCTAACCTGCTCTTAAAAATCTCCAGTGACGGAGATTCCAGAACCTCCCTAGACAATTTATTCTAGTGCTTAACCACCCTGACAGGTAGGAAGCTTTTACTAATGTCCAACCTAAAACACCCTGGCTGCAATTTAAGTCCATTTCTTAAATACACACACAGTGCTTTACATATAAAACTTTTGGAAGTTTTGTTCTCAGTTCTAGGGTTTTTTGGTGCAATTTTTCAAAAGTGTTCTGCAGTTTTTGGGTGTCCAATCTAAGACACTTTTACACCAGATAGAAGGCTAGAGTGACATAGAGGGAATTTAAACACCCCCAATCCAGTCAGGAGAGATTCCCCTTGCACAGACCCTGGAAGACAGCCATAAAGCCACTTTCCAAGAACACCTTGCAAATCCTGGTGGGTTTTCTTTTTTTTTTTGGCGGGGGGGAGAGGCACATATCAGGCATGGGGCTGAGGGCAGGAGGGACATGTAATGGTGGGGCCACAGCACATAGCAGCAAGGAGCTTCCAGGCTATGCTGTGACCCATAATCAGCTGGGGAAAATGCCATATCTTAAACAAGAATCCTGGGGCTACTTAAATTACACTGTGGGCTGAGGAAAAGCCCAGGATTGGGAAGGCTGCAATGTGCACTCTGCCCCCCCCCCCATCTCTTAGGGGTGCAGTGCAGAAATTCACCCTTGTTTTTCAAAAGTCCAGAGCACGTGAAGCTCCAATTTATCTCAGTATCAAGCACCTCTGAAAATCAGGCCCTAGGGCCTTTGATTTAGAGTGACTCCATTTTTGGATGCCCAACCTGAGATACCTTAAGTTATCTGATATTGCAGACCTATAGATGAAAGCACCCAAAAGTAGAGGCTGCTTTTGAAAATGTTGTCAGAGATATCTCAAGTTGGGCACCAAAAAATTGAGGACCCCAAACTCAGTAGACACTTTGGAACATTTTGGCCCTGGTGTTCAGAGATGGGCTCCCAAAACTGGAGCCCCTTTTGGAAAATTTGGCTGAGAGTGATTTACCCCAAGCCACTCAACAAGTCAGTCCCAGAGACGGTGTTATAATCTAGGCTTTCACACGGCCACTCCTGTGCTCTAACTAGGCTGCAATTGTAACAGTACTGTTCTCATCTGGTTCTTTCATCTCAATGTAGCATGTGGGTCCATTAGTTTGGGTTTCCAGCCTTCGGTCTTTGAAAAATGTCAGGTCATTACATACAACTAAAATTATATCCATTTAGTTATCCATGCTACATGAGCTTATTAGCATGCACTGAGTGTTGTTTATCTGGGAAGCTGATAAAATAAAAATGTTTGCGCTGTTACTGACTGCATTCAAGGATAACCAAGCTGCGCTGTACTGTTCTGCCTCAAGGGAGGCTGCTGGGTTCTGTAGATTGGAAAAAACATACTAAGCACAAAACTAATTTGAAGTCTATTTTGTAACCCTTGTTTTCTTTCCTCTGACCCTTTCACGTTTCATATAAATTCACCTTTACTACACTGGAAAGTGAAATTACAACTTTTCTAATCCACAAAGAATGTTCCCTACTGGGAAGCACAGAGCCATAAAAAGGTATCCCTTGCTATAGCCTCTCCACATTTTTAATTATAATAAAGATCTTAAATGGGGTACTTGTAAGGCTGTGCCATGAAAAATACTTACGTTTGCCAGAAAAGTTGAAACAACATTATTTTAATGATAGAACAGATAAATAATCCTATTCTAAGCAAAAGAAAATGCTTCGCACCAATGTCATGAACAAGATTATATTAAGCTATTTTATAAGACTGAGAATCATATTTACAGCACTCAGTCACTCAGATGCTTATTTTTCAATGCATCTTTCAGGATTGAATGGTTTTCATAGTGAGCCAGAGTTGGATGGACCTGATAATTTGTCAATCAATACTGTGATTGGTGCCTCAGAAAAGCTTATACTAGGTAGTAGTAAATGGCAGTAGTAATAATAGTACATAAGAACATAAGAAAGGCCGTACCAGGTCAGACCAAAGGTCCATCTAGCCCAGTAACCTGTCTACCGACAGTGACCAATGCCAGGTGCCCCAGAGGGAGTGAACCTAACAGGCAATGATCAAGTGATCTCTCTCCTGCCATCCATCTCCATCCTCTGACAAACAAACAGAGGCTAGGGACACCATTCCTTACCCATCCTGGCTAATAGCCATTAATGGACTTAACTACCATGAATTTATCCAGTTCTCTTTTAAACGCTGTTATAGTCCTAGCCTTCACAACCTCCTCAGGTAAGGAGTTCCACAAGTTGACTGTGCGCTGTGTGAAGAACTTCCTTGTATTTGTTTTAAACCTGCTGCCTATTAATTTCATTTGGTGACCCCTAGTTCTTGTATTATGGGAATAAGTAAATAACTTTTCCTTATCCACTTTCTCCACATCACTCATGATTTTATATACCTCTATCATATCCCCCCTTAGTCTCCTCTTTTCCAAGCTGAAGAGTCCTAGCCTCTTTAATCTCTCCTCATATGGGACCCGTTCCAAACCCCTAATCATTTTAGTTGCCCTTCTCTGAACCTTTTCTAGTGCCAGTATATCTTTTTTGAGATGAGGAGACCACATCTGTACGCAGTATTCGAGATGTGGGCGTACCATCGATTTATATAAGGGCAATAATATATTCTCAGTCTTATTTTCTATCCCCTTTTTAATGATTCCTAACATCCTGTTTGCTTTTTTGACCGCCTCTGCACACTGCGTGGACATCTTCAGAGAACTAGCCACGATGACTCCAAAATCTTTTTCCTGACTCGTTGTAGCTAAATTAGCTCCCATCATATTGTATGCATAGTTGGGGTTATTTTTTCCAATGTGCATTACTTTACATTTATCCACATGAAATTTCATTTGACATTTTGTTGCCCAATCACTTTGTTTTGTAAGATCTTTTTGAAGTTTGTAACAGTCTGCTTTGGTCTTAATTATCTTGGAGTAAGTTTAATATTTCCTAATTAAACTTCATACAGACCAACATATCTTTTATTCTCCTGAATGGCTAGCATATAGAATATCAGGGACTTCAAAAATCTGTAGCATCAGTATAATTTTTTGCATTATGAATATTGTCAGGTAATTTTATTTGTTAGTTTATAAAATGCTGTTAGTACCTGTGACAGGTTGGATCACAGAAACCCCCTTGGGGCTGCCAACTTTGATGTGCCAAGACTACTTCTGCCCCTGCCTTCCCTGCCAGCTTGGGACTCCAGAATCCTGCCTGGTTGTGCCAGACATGCTTGCTGGCTACAAACACAGACCCAGGTCTGAACCACGTCCCACAAACTGCAGGCTTTATTGAAAGCAGCTTAAGAAGGGTTCCTGTCTCTGACACTCAGATGCCCAACTCCCAATGGGGTCCAAAGCCCAAATAAATCCGTTTTACCCTGTATAAAGCTTATGCAGGGTAAACTCAAATTGTTCGCCCTCTATAGCGCTGATAGCGAGATATGCATGGCTGGTTACCCCCACCTCACCCCCAGGTATTAATACATACTCTGGGTTAAATAATAAATAAAAAGTGATATTAAATACAGAAAGTAGGATTTAAGTGATACCAAGTAGTAACAGACAGAACAAAGTGAATTACTGAGCAAAATAAAATAGAACACGCAAGTCTATGCCTAATACAGTAAGAAAACTGAATACAGATAAAACCTCAGAGGTATTCCAGTAAGCTTCCTTTTACAGACTAGTCTCCTTCTAGTCTGGGTCCAGTAATCACTCACAGCCCTGTAGTTACTGTCCTTTGTTCAGGTTTCTTTCAGGTATCTTTTGGCGGTGGAGCGGCTATCTCTTGAGCCAGCTGAAGACAAAATGGAGAGGTCTCCCAGGGGTTTAAATAGACTCTCTTGTGGGTGGACAACCCTCCCTCCCCCTGTGTAGAATCCCAGCTACAAGATGGAGTTTTGGAGTCACCTGGACAAGTCACATGTCCATGCATGACTCAGAACTTACAGGTAGCAGCCATGGTTCACATGCTACCTTGAACATCCTCAAGTAGACATTTTATGTGAATTGGAGCCTTCCAAGATCCATTGTCCATTAAGTGTTTCTTGATTGGGCACTTAACTTGCGAATTCCTTTCTAAAGAAGCTGCCCAAATGCCTTACTAAGGCTACTGAAAACCAAACCAGTACACAGCCACTGTTCATAACTTCGAATACAGAAAGGATACATGCATACAAATAGGATGAATAGATTCAGTCAGGTTCACTAAGTCAGATGCCAGTCTTCTCTCTCCCCAGCATTTCACTCCTGGCTAGCTTAGGTGGCTCCCTGCTCAGCCTGCTGCCTTCTGAGGATTCCTTTCTTAAACACTTAAGTCTCCCCATGCATTGGACAGCAGGATGCCTACGGGTTAGTCGTTGCAATGCTACCTTTGAGGATCTGGGCCACAGTGCTTAAGAAGGGTGATACATAAACTCTGTGATGCCACACATGCCATCAGAGCAGATGTGTGGTTCCCTACCAGCACCTCAGAGACTTCTAGACGGGATTGTATCTGACTAGTTCCAGTCTTTCCTATCTCCTTCTGCTCAGTGTCTCGTACTAAAGGATGTTGAAATCTGCTAGGTTTAGCTTAGACAACTTTGCCAGTTTCTGCCAGTCACCAGTTGGATCATCAGTCACTAAACTACACTGAAAAGGGACAAGGAAAAAATAAATGAGGAAATTAGGCAGTTTAAAAAATGCTTCTCCAAAAGCTCTGAATAACCTTCCCTAACAGAGGAAGGTTAGATACTAGGCAATACATGTAGAGATCATCAATATCAAAAACTAGCTTTCTGAGCACAAGTTTGACAATCACCCATTTAAAAGATGCTGGCACCTTTCCCAGATAGTGGCACCGATATTCTCCTCTAACAATGAATTCAAACACCCTAATGCTAGATTTTGCCTGCAAGAAAAGTAAAGGTCCAACTTAGAGGCCATAGGAGAAGGTCACTATTTTCAGTTAGAAGATCAGGATTTAGGATGGGCAAATTGTGACAGACAAGATAAGAAATGACCTGAAAAGTCACCACACAAACCAGTTTTGGAATTGTTTCTTTAGCTTGTTCTACTTCTTTAAACAGGGCCCAGCTACCAGGCTATTTAAATCCACTGCTTGCAAATCCACCCTAAATGAATATGACAACAGAAATGAGACAATAAGGATTGTAAAAATTGAAAGTATTGAACAAGAGTATTATAAAGTAATAAGATGTGTAAATTGATAAGAAAAATGTACAGAAGGAAAGAAAAGAGGAAGGAAAGTTAAGGAAAATGAAAGGATATTTTATCTTTATTTGAGACCACTGTATTGTCATGTACTGTAAAGTACACCCTCAGGTAGAGCATTCTCTAATCACCACCACCTTTTGAGAACTCGCAAGTCGAGCAGACCCCTGCTCCTTTGGACTCTTTTGCTTTTAAGGTGATGACTATTTGGACTAGAGGGGCCATGCTCCAAACTGAAGGGATCTATAGGTAGGGAGTAGCCCAGGGAAGCAATTTAGGTTATGTCTATACTTGCACTTTTGTTGGTAGAATGTATGTCGCTCACGGATGTGAAAAAAACCTCCCCCGAGCGACTTAAGTTACACTGACAGAAGTGCTGATGTGGACAGCGCTATTTCCACGGGAGATGCTCTCCCATCAACATAACTACTTTGGCTTGCTGGAGGTGGTTTAATTATGTCGATGGGAGAGCTCTCTCCCGTCAGCATAGAGTGGCTACAAGAGCGATCTTACAGCAGGACACTTGCATCAGTACAGCTGTGCCTCTGTAAGATCACTAGTGTAGATATGGCCTTAGACCCATTGCAGTGAGGACCCTGCCAGTGTTGTGGCCCAGTGGAGAGGGAAGGCCTGGACCCCTACCACGCCCCCTCAAGGGCGTAGGCCCAGATGTGGGTGGAAAGCTGAATCCCCAGCTTTAGGTCAGAAACAGTTACCTCTACCATGCTGAGAGAGATGCACAGGGCTGGAAGTTGGGAGTTTTAACCACTAGACCATCTGGCCCTCCGAGCTCCCTATCACATGCTATAAGATTTGAACATCTGTTTTAAAATAGGTAAGTGCCAAGAAATATCTTTAATTACTTTTAAAATGCAGAACTGTATACCTGTATAAAAATGAATATATTGTATTTTACCCCCTCTCGTTTGTCTAACGTATACCGGGCCTAGACTATCCCCAGGACTCAGGCTACATAAAGATGTCTTAAAGCCACCCAACCTCTTGCTTACACTCCTGCATGCGCTACTCAGACTGTCGGCCCTGATACATAGGAATCAGTAACAGTATGTTTATGCTGCCATTAGACATCTGTGGTTGGCCCGTGCTAGCTGACTCAGGCTAAAGGGCTCTTTTAATTGTGGTGTAGACTTTCAGGTTTGGGCTGCAGTTTGATCTCTGATCTCCCACTTTGCAGATTGCTAGAGCCCAGGCTTCAGCCTGAACCCAAACATTTACAGCTCAAATAAACAGGTGTAAGGTGAGCCAAGTCCTGCAAGCCCAAATCAGCTGGAACGGACCAGCTGCAGATTTTCAATTGCAGTGTAGACATACCCTCAGTGGGCAAGCAGAAACGAGAAACAGGCGGAGTCTTAGCTCCAACCTCTCTTCTTACTGACCAGCAGGGGGGGCAATTTGCTACTCCAAATGGCCAGCAGCAAGTTATTACTGCTCCCCTCCACGGAGAAAGGGAAGGAATTGTGCCTTGGAAGGGTGTCTGGAGAACAATTGCTCCCAGGGCTCCTTTGGGGTGGTGTTCTGTACTGTCCATGAAGTTACAATTTAGTCACACCCGTCAACTGCGCTGAACTAAACAAAAACTTAAATCAACCTCCTTGAAGCTTACACTCATGCACACCTTTTGGTTACTTTTAACTAATTAAAATTCAGAGTCATTCACCAGAAAGAATAACGAGAAACACGATTTGGTTTTTCAGATAACTGGAGGTTGCCTGGCCAAACAGCACAGAAAAATGAGACCCAGAAACAGGGCCGTTCTTATGATTTATGGGGCCCTATGCAGTATTATTAAACTGGTGCCCGCGGACCCCCAGAAGAAACCCCCTCCCCCCCCATTGCCTTGCCTGTGTCCATGGGTTTGCTTCCCTCAGCACTGCTCGATGAAAAGGAGCACAGGGGCCATGGTTTTCAAAATGCTTTAGAATCCTTTTGTGCGACATAAGTGTATCTAATATGCAATATAAATGTGGTGACCTATATGGACTAAAGTGGTCTATTTCCTACTGGACAGATGTCCACATTGTAAAATCAACATCACAATAGCCAGAAACTAGCTGTGCGACTAATCAAGGCTGCTTCCCCACTTTGAACTTTAGGGTACAAATGTGGGGGCCTGCATGAAGACTTCTAAGCTTAACTACCAGCTTAGATCTGGTCCGCTGCCACTATTCCCAAAGCTAATTCCCTTCCCTGGGAAGCCTTGAGAAACCTTTCACCAATTCCCTGGTGAATACAGATCCAAACCCCTTGGATCTTAAGACAAGGAGAAATTAACCATCCCCCCTCCTTCCTTCCACCAACTCCTGGTGGATACAGATCCAACCCCCTTGGATCTAAAAACAAGGAAAAATCAATCAGGTTCTTAAAAAGAAGGCTTTTAATTAAAGAAAAAGGTAAAAATCATCTCTGTAAAATCAGTATGGAAAATAACTTTACAGGGTAATCAAACTTAAAGAGCTCAGAGGACTCCCCTCTAGCCTCAGGTTCAAAGTACAGCAAACAAAGATAAACACTCTAGTAAAAGGTACATTTACAAGTTGAGAAAACAAAGGAAAACTAACACTCCGTGCCTGGCTGTTTACTTACAAGTCTGAAATATGAGAGACTTGTTTAGAAAGATGTGGAGAACCTGGATTGATGTCTGGTCCCTCTCAGTCCCAAGAGCGAACAACCCCCAAAACAAAGAGCACAAACAAAACCCTTTCCACCCCCCAAGATTTGAAAGTATCTTGTCCCCTTATTGGTCCTTTGGATCATGTGTCAGCCAGGTTACCCGAGCTTCTTAATCCTTTACAGGTAAAAGGATTTTGGAGTCTCTGGCCAGGAGGGATTTTATAGTACTGTACAAAGGAGAGCTGTTACCCTTCCCTTTATAGTTATGACAGGGCCGTTCTTAGGATTTATGGGGCCCTATGCAGTATTATTAAACTGGTGCCCACGGACCCCCGAAGAACCCCCCACCCCCATTGCATTGCCTGTGTCCATGGGTTTGCTTCCCTCAGCACTGCTCGATGAAAAGGAGCACAGGGGCCATGGTTTTCAAAATGCTTTAGAATCCTTTTGTGCGACATAAGTGTATCTAATATGCAATATAAATGTGGTGACCTATATGGACTACAGTGGTCTATTTCCTACTGGACAGGTGTCCACATTGTAAAATCAACATCACCATAGCCAGAAACTAGCTGTGCGACTAATCGCAACCGTACAAATAAGGCTAGGAGAGCAAGGAGTTGTCTTCACACAGCACTTTCTCAAACACTTACCAGAGGGCGTAGCTCACAGGTAAGGCAGCGTGAAGAAGCTTACATTGGCACTGCCCAGGCTGTACCTCTTGTGTGCATACAAGGGAGCTCAGCTGCCAGTACTGTCAGTTCTGGAAGCCTGGCCTTTCATAACAAGCACTACATTTTCAATATTATATCGAAAAGTAAAAAATAACATGGAACCAGTATTGGTGTGATGCTAAGGAGATATTTACTTCTTAGACTGAAGCTGATTAAGAAGCAGCCATACTTTGACTCTCTATAATGCCTATGTGTGTGGGCATGGATGGGAGTGGTCTCTAGGATCACCAGCAACACTGAATGTGCTGGAGAGAGAAGTGCTTAGACAAAGTAAAACCTAGGCACCGCTCCCTGTGCACCAGATAGACCTTGGACAGCTTCCCTAGAGATGTAAACACCATGGCTCTGACTTTCTAAAGTGACTGGTGAGTTTGGATGCTTCTGTTTTTGGATGGTATCTTAAGGGGGCCTGATTTTCTTACAGTGCTGAGCTCCCATGATCAGCAAATCAAGCTTCTGAAGGTCCCTCAAGAAAAATGAGGCTGTAGCCATTCAGCAAATCCATGTCAAATTTGTGAGTAGTCCCAAGTTGGCTGAAACTGCACTTTTCAGCAGATAAACTATTCATCTGAAAAATGTCACCTGGCTGTATTACACACAGTGGTGTGTGGATCCAGGTATAATGGTCCAGATTTTTTAAAGGTATTGAGGCACCTATAGATGCAGATACGTGCCTAGTGGGATTCCATGGAAATTAGGCACATAGGTGTCCAGTGGGATTTTCAAAAACACTTATCTGTATCATTAGGCACATAAATACCTTTAAAAAATCTGGCCCTGTGACTCTAGACACCATTGTTTATATGGTGCACGTGCACCACCTCCCACGGTGACTCAGGCTACCAAACCCTTAATTTAGTCCTTAGACTTGAGTAGTAATTGCTGAGAAAACCTGAATAGGCTTCACACAGGTAAACAGCTTTCACTCAGCCTAGAAATCTTCTGTTACGTACAAGCTTGTTATCAGACTAACCCACCGAGGATACATTTCACACATGTGGAACAGCAAGTAAGGTCAATTCAAACCAACATTTCCGATCACAGCTCTGTCTTTATAAACTATTAAAGACTCTGTTTGTGTCACTATGGAATGGTGCATTCTATAAATAGGAGGCTTAGCCAAACAGAGCAAGGGGGGGAGGGGGGGGAAGAAAAGCTTAAATTCAGTATTTAGAGAAGAGTGGAAACCATTCATCAGAGCTGTTCAGTTTAGTGTACATCAAGGAAACCATAACCTTTAATGCTCTTACAAATAAAGCCTGTATGAAGAACTGTGACACATTACAGTTTCCTTTGTGCCCATCAGGTTATGCATTTTTCCTTAGTTACAGTATGTTCTCTCTCTCACCATGCTTTAGATGAGGAGGTGAGAGGATAGTGGGCTTATTTATTTAACATCTCCTCCCAAAGCACGAAACATTTTCCTCTTCTACTTCACTGAGATCCCTGAGTAAAACAGTGATACAGTGTGAAGACAGAGATTAAATTTGGGTTTGCTGGGTGGCCTTGTGTTTCATTCAAA
Source organism: Terrapene triunguis (assembly GCF_002925995.2). Lineage (NCBI taxonomy): Eukaryota > Metazoa > Chordata > Testudines > Emydidae > Terrapene > Terrapene triunguis. Next base: position 44,964,467 of record NW_020664420.1, on the reverse strand, counting down.
GCCCTTGATATATGCCAAGTCCTCGACACCCTGATCAGAGCCAGACATTTAATGGAAATTGTTTTCAGCCCTTATTTCCCATCGCAGGTTTTCTGAAACACTCTCTGTGAATTTCTCCTAAAAGGAAACCATAATAATATTCCATGTAAATATTTATTTAAGGGTGTGGAAGAGCAATCACCTTCCGCACCGCACCCTATAAAAATGTTGGGAAAAAATGGTACATTTTTGGTAGTTTGTTTTAAACAAGGACAGTCTGTTAAGTTATTTTACTTGCTGGCTGTGTGCCACTGATGACTTTGCTCAAGCCAACCAATATAGAGAATATTCAGTGTATTTTGTATAGAGCAGAGAGTTGCATTTTTCCCTTTCATTTCCCTGGATTTGAGCTTAAAACTTGCTTTAAAAAAGAGAGAGAGAGAGAGTCAGATCTCCCTAAGAAGCCAGTCCTAGACTTTAAAAAAATGCTTACCTCATTTATGCCTTTTTAAAGGAGTTTCCACACTGTGAGAATAAAATAAGCCCACTCTGTATACAGGGAAGAGAGCCCTAGCTACTGATTCAGGAAATTGCAGAAAGGTCCCTATATGCATTTCTCATGGAACACCAGAAGCAAGGGTATTTGAGAATGTAGGGGTGGGCCCTGCCAGCTGCTCCCAATACAATTAATTTGGGCCCAGCCCCTGCCTTTCTGCAGGGATCTAGAGCTGCTATCTCCTGCTGCTCCTCTAGGGAGCCCAGCTACCCAGGCATAGACTAGTTTTCATGGGATGGGGGGACAAGTCAAATGGAGCAGGCTGGCCCCGTACACTTTCCACAGATGGGAGGGCTGAGGAAGTGGTGAAGCCTCCCAGCATGTGAAGATTTCAGGAGACTGACTCTTCTCCCTGCACCCCATCCCTTCCCTCCTGTGAAGAATGTAGCCCACAGCCCCCCCTCCAAATAAACCCCTGCTGGCTTCCTGAGCTTCCTGCCTAGGACCCTCTTTCAGCTCCTTGGAGTGGCAAGGAAAGGCAGAGAGGGACAGGAGGTGCACAGCTGCCAGGAGCAGGTCTCTTCTTTCTTCCACCTGCCAGCCACCTGCTGTTGCTCCCTGTCCTGCAGGACACTACTTTAGTTTTGGGGCACAGGGTGGGAGAATCTGTGGTGATGTTGTAACCCACACACCTCCTGGGTGTGGTGTTCTGTCCTATCTAGTGGCACCGAGACCACTTAGAGAGAGAGATATAAAATGAGTCTGTTCTACTGCCTTAGCTAACAGCCAGTTGGCTTTTAGCTCACGTGTAGAGGCTCATGCACTGAGGTCCCAGGTTTGATCCTGCCCACCAACAATCGGGGTCTGTCAGTGTTACAATGTACCCCACACAATTGTGGTAAACATGACAGGTCTGTTTAAGAAGTCAATTTGCATAGCTCTATTTAGGGATAGCACTTGGTAGCCTAGCTCTTCTCAGCTAGTTTAAAATAAATGTATACTGCTGGAGGTGTTCAAGGAGGAAAGATCTCCTGTCTGCAGTCTCCTGTGTCAGAGGGAAATCAGGAAGCTTTCACTTACACCATTTACTTCTGTTTATTTCAGTGGAGTTACTCCTGGTTTACACTGGTGCAAGAAAGAAGAACCAGACGCCACAACTCCTACCAAAATAAAAACAAGTCCTTTACTTAGTGTGCATATATGGTTCCTAGGCATATGGCATTCTGCATTTTCCAGCCCCTTGCAAGTTAGTCCAATATTTTTCATCTTGCTATCTGTTGTCCAGGAAGGAAGCAAGGTGTATGATAATTGTGACATTCAATCAAAGTGTTTCTCTCCAAACTCCAGACAAAGATGCTGGTGTACCAGAATATTTTTAAAGGATTGCATTAATATTTTACCATTCTACCCTGAACATTGGGTCTCATAGAAGAGCTCTGAATGTCTCTAATTCTTGGAGTCTGGAGCTGCAATGTATGCACCCCAGGAAACAGTCTTCTTGTCGGTCTGAAAGTACATTTGGCAGAGCCTGAATATCATCCTACGACCTCATAAAGAACAGAAGATTCTCAGTTTGCATGACTAGATCTACAGTATGTTCTATATTTAGTGAAAGGAAGCAAGAGAAGAATGTGTGTACTGTAACTAATAAATAGAAGTATCAATAAAAAATTTTGAGTCAGGATTTAGCTCCCACACTTCATTAATTGGCTTAATTTATTTTCTGATCCACATGGCTACGACTCCATGTCAATTGGTGCTCACAATGAATTTAGACAGACAAAATGAGGCTGTTAAATACTTATCTTTTTTAAAACAAAATCAAAAACTCTCATGTTACATAAAAGGTTGATATTGCATGAGTGTCTGACTTCTAATTTAAGAGGTAATTATCAGTGAAAATTTAGCATTCTCAGTCAGATTATTGAAGACCAAAAAATTAGAATATTTCTTCTCTTACCCAGACAAGAATGAATATATATAAATGTAACCCTTCTGCCCCTCTGAGTTGGCAGCAACAAGGGCTGGGTTCAGTATGTAGGGGTTCCATTTCAATAACACAATGCAAAACCGGCTCGAGCCCCCACCCAGTGACCTGGGACAATTACATACCACCCACCCGGGCACCTCTAAGAGGCAATACTTCCCCTCTCGCAAGCACGGAGTCTGAGTGTAGCAAAAGCCTTTTAATAAAGGAGGGAAACAATGCAGCATTATGTTGGGGAAACACCACAAACAGGATTCATAACACAAACCATGAGCAAAAGACCAACCTCCAAGTAAGTTTAGCAGTGTCCTTTTCCCCTCAGGGTCTTAAGTCCAATCACCCCAAAGTCCACCAACCCAAAAGTCTCTGTCCTTGGTCAGTGCTGCCCCAGAGTTCAAAAGTTTATCTGAAGAGTTTTACCCCCACAGTCTGGGTTAGAAATGCGGGGGGGGGCACCTTACATGGTTCGAGGCCGACTGCCTCGCCTCTCCGTGGAGTTCTGCTGCAGCCTTCACCACAAATGGCTCCGCTCTACCAGCCACTCCACTCCTCCCACCATCCTCTGAGCCACTCCAGCCATCCCCGCAAACTGCTCTACTCTGCTCCGCTCACTGTTCCCACAAACTGCTCCACTCTGCCAGCTGCTTAGCAATATATCTTCAGGCTCCCCTACTAGTTAACACAGCACTCAGTGATCACAGCTCTTTTAGTGATTTCAGCTTGTAGGAGGGGAGCCCCAGTACTGGTACACCATTGGCCCAAAGTGAATTCAGCTCAGCAGTCCCTAGCTAGACTCCTAATAGAATCAAAATTAGCTCTGCTATTCAACAGCAGAGATGCAATTGGTGTGCTAGACCCTCAAAAGAGGCCCATGCCATCAGATACGCATACCTGTACCCAACCTATCTTAATTCACTGGGTTTTGGAACCCATGTCCCTTGTCTAGCGAGTGTTACTTAGGTGATGGTGAAACCCCCTGTCATAAAACAGTTTAATTGTCCTTGAGTCACATAATCAGGGTAACAACACTTTATTTCTCCTGCCCCAATAACAGAGAAACTGGGGATCCCACAGCTGCCAAAGTGACAATTTTGGGCTGCCGTGGGCTCATGCTAGGCGGGGTGGGTGTGCCTATTCAAACAAGATCAGCCCCTGAAGTTCTTTTCCACACTTGCCATAATTCACCACCAGATGTCAGGGTAGAGCTCATCCTGACTCTGCTTACATAAAAATAAAAAAAATTTCTAAAGTTTTGGTTTAAATCAAATTGGAGGTGATGTATTTGGTGAAATTTGTAATTTGTGGTAAATTCTCAGATTAAATTAAGGCTCCTGTCTTTAAATTAAGACCAGATATCTTTCTAAAATATACATTCTAGTTCATCCACAAGTTATTGGGCTAGGTCACTGGATGAAATTTTATGGCTGTGTTACATAGGGGGTCAGATTAAATTATCTAAATGGTCCCTCCTGGGATTAAAATCTATGGGTCTAATTGCATCACTGAAATCAATGAGAGTTTTTTTGTTACTTCAGTAGGAGCAGGATTAGAGTTTATGAATCAAATCATGTGTCCCTGAGGACCATGGCAAAAGGGTGGAGAGGGAACCTGCTGAGGTCTGAAGCCTCAGTAAAAAAGAAGTCTGAAACGGAGTATATTTCAGAAGTAAGAAGTGTCTGGGAGCTGAGACTGAGACAACTGAGCAACAGCTGTAAGAGAGTGAAAGAGAGACTGGAAAGAAGGAGACTGTATAGATGAATTTTCTAAAGATATTTTCATGCCATAGATTTAAGAAGATATTTTAAAATAGAAAAAAAATTCACAAGATAAAATTCAGACTATCAAAAAAATTGTTAATGCTCTGCACGTTGAAGCGACTCTTCCTATTAAGCCGTAGAGGGCAGTTAGAAAGATGATATATACAGTTTGCTCCTTCAGGGCTCATTCTGCAGCCCACTGAATGATGCTGTAATAACTGTAAACCAGCATCTGCTCAGCACCTGTGCAGAGATGCCACCACATAATGTAGAGATACATGTATGGTGCTCAGGGGCATGAGCAAATAGCTATGCCTGCACTGAACTGAGTGCTGAGGAGAGTGTGCATGAGGGAGGGAGAGCATAGTGTTTTAATGCAACACAGTGAACACCCATAATGGGTGCTATCTTTAAGATTATCACTTCTCACTACTGCCACCCAGAAGTTGTGTCTTAAGAGCTGCACTTAGTGGATGCTTCTGCTTTCAGTTACTTCTGAGACAGATACATGTCAAAAGAGGTCCTAAGAAAGCAGCACCAGCACTAGCCAATTTTTTCTGTTTTACAGGACCACAAGTGCTAGAGCACCTTGCACTGATGGTTTTCTTACAACCCTCATCTGAAGGTTGGAGCCCTTACAGTGGAAGTTGATGCAATGACTCAGGGTTTCCCAAATTGCAAGTTGGGGCCCAGGGAATTCAGGGGTCTGGTGATTATGCAAAAGATGTAAACTAGGACTCACTAGATTTAATATGATGACAATTAGAGACAGAAGATAAGCTCTGTAATGCTGTGTCTTTTTAAGGCCACTATATTGTTATAACCTGAGAAACTAGTTAGTGTTTCAATGTAAATTAGTGCAGGATGTGAGCATATACAGAAGGTCTCTAATAATAAAACAGTATTAAACCTGTGCGTGCTTGGATTTACCTTATACAAAACAGTACAATCCCTTTAAAAAATGTTTATGGGGCATTTTGTGTCATACAAGTGTCTCTGTCATGCACTCAGGCCACATCAAAATATGTCACTGAACAGGAACATGAGACACATCAGCTGTAATCACTAAGGACCCAGGGAACTGCTGAACCTCAGATTACTGAATTGCATCAGTTAATCCTTGGGGGAGCTCAGTTCTAGCTGAGGGAGTGTTTTGGAAGGTTGGTTTATTTAATGAAGAGGACAGTGGCAAGTTGTTCCACTGACAGCATGTAAAATATGCAGTGTGATTTTTGCATCATTTCATTCAAAACCACATCATATATATTACTCTGTCTGAAGTGCTGGCTTCCAAGAGATGAAGCCTTCAAAGCCACAGCAACATTTAGAAACCAGAGATCTGTCACTGAAAGGTAAAGCTTTTTGCGGTGGGGAGGAGGGCAAAGAAAGCGGTTAAGAAAACTTGAACCCTTGAAAACTCCACAAGACCCAATTACTCAGATTGGCAGTATCAAGATGAACGCCCTCAAGTGTTATCTAGTATCTCTGTGAATCACACAACACAATAAGGTTAAGGTGCATAACATTGTAAAAAGTCGTATTCTTCTCTGTGCAATAAATATAGTTTCAAAAGTTATTAGGCCTGAATCAGGTAACAAATCAGAAACAGCGCCTTTGTTACATTTCACTGCTTCACACTACATTAGTAGCATTGATGAAGATGCCCAAGAGATACAAGGCTGAATCCTTAGCACTGCAGCACTGAGCAGAGGCCATTCCCTTCTTCTCATCTTCAGAGCCAAAATGGCCCTGGGAGTAACTTAGAGCAGCCCAAGATCTTCTCTAAGTTCTGTCAGTTACAAGAGTTCCATACAGACTTTTCTACCAGATGAGGCTCAGCTAGACTACAGTGCATTCTGTGTACATACCCAACACACCTCTAATCACTTCTGGTATGCCTCCTTTGCATAATGCAGGTGAACAGGTGGCTGGCACTAGACTTCCTGGGGGATTCCCTTATGCCAGGGACATGCCCAGTCACGCTTTAGGGCAATTTTATTGTGCTGTCTGAGCCCAGAATCTGACCCACTGCTTTCCAACTTCAGGAAGTGACTGAGCAAGTGGTCAACTGATGTCTCCAGTGCTGCACACAGTGTTTTATGCTATGTTTCTGATAGTTGTATTGAAGATGACATGCTTCTTTGTAAAGACGTACCAGGGTGCATAATAGAAGAATGCTGATTCAAGACATCTCGGGAAGCACTCAAGATTTCCACATTCAGTGGAACCACTGAATTTCAACCTCCTACCAGGGCAATGACAGCAAAGAATAGGGGCCTGGCCACACATTGAAAACATCACACTGAATGTTTCATACAAAATCAAGTTCCTATTGCTATGAAAATGCTTGAAACTTCTGCCAGCTGGTAAAGTAGCAAACTTCACTGGCCATGCAATGAACATATATATGGCTTTTGCATTGCTCTTTGATGACAGGGGTACTCTCTGCACCAGCAAGTCCTCATGCGGGAGAGAAGAAGGATGGTCCAGTGGTTAGGAGACTAGTTTAGACTAGGAGATGTAGGTACAAGTACGTGCCCCACCAGACTTCCTGTGTGACCTTAGGCAAGTCACTTACCTGCTCTGTGCCTCAGTTTCTCATCTGTAAAATGGGGATTATAATGCCACCCTACCTCAGAGATGGTATGAGGCACTTGGCTAGTATGGTAATGGGAATCACTTATAAATAAGGATCAAACTCTGTCACAGATTCCATGACTTCAACGGACCTCTGTGACTTTTTTGGCTTCAGTTGAAGCTGCTGTCATCGGCCCCCACCCCCCGCCCTGCGGTCAGTCCCTGGGGCTGGAGCAGTGGCCAATGGTCAGCCCCTGGTGGGGATCCAACTGTTAGTCTCCCATCCCCTGGGGTATTTTTAGTAAAAGTTGAGGACAGGTCACGGGCTTCCTTGAATTTTTGTTTATTGCCTGTGACCTGTCCATGACATTTATTAAAAATACCTGTGACAAAATCTTAACCCTACTTATTATAAGTACCTAAGATATACAAATAAGCAGAGCACAAGTGTAGGCTATCCTGAAAAATCTGCACTCTCCCCTTGCGGACCCTTTCAGTAATCCCCTGTGGGTGGCATGCTTAGCTTATCTTCTCTGGGAGTCTTCTCACCTCTAGGGTGGAATATGAATGTTCTGTTCATGTACAATGTGGTAGAAACATTTATCAGAAAATTTGGAAATTGGCTTTTCTAAGTGCAATGGAGAAACTTGGATCTGCTGCCTCTGTTTCAGACTGCACAGAGGGAACCAAGAAGCCATTTGGGAACCATCAGGAACTCATAAATCAGTATCTAAAGCAACTTCAGACCCACATTGGGGGAAGAGGTGGATCACCAACCCCTGCATCCTGTTTGTTTTTGACTCAGCAGCACTGGCGAGATCATTGCAAAGACAAACATCTTGAGTGATGAGACCCTGCTGCTGACTGTCTCTAGCCAGGAACTCAACTGATTTTGGCTGTCTCTAGGCAGGAATACACAGAGGTAGTCACAGAAGCCTTGAACATTTCTCATCCTATTTTTGCTCTCAGACCTCTATAAGTGATGGTTTTCTTTAGTAATGGCAATAATACTGAAGTATCACAACTAGCTAGCAATCAAAGACTACTTAAGATGGGGTCATTTCCCAGTTCACCCTTACATTTGTGCTGTAAGGCAATGAAAGAATTTAACTGTATGTTACACTGCACACATCATACTACGTCCAGCTTATCTTATCGTTAGGAACTACAGTGCTGCTGTTTTTTGCTCCTGCCTGCACCACAATGCAATAATGAGGAATGTTGTTGTGGTTTAGGTTAAACCCTGTTATTATGGGTTGGGGAATCTTCCTTCCATGTCAAAGTGATTGAACACTAGCAGTAGCATCCAAAATGCAGGCAAATTGAAAAGCGTGACCAGAAGTTGAACAATGTGGCCCAAGGGGTTTCTAAAGCAGGGCCTAAGGAGGCATTGATTGGTGGAACTGCTTGTCTATCCACCCTCACAGAAAGCCAAAGTAGGGTGACCAGACAGGAAGTGTGAAAAATCGGGACGGGGGTGGGGTGTAATAGGAGCCTATATAAGAAAAAGACCCAAAAATCGGGACTGTCCCTATAAAATTGGGACATCTGGTCACCCTAAGCCAAAGTGGGAAGGAAGGTTTGGAACAACAAGCAAAGAAACTGTCTCCCCTGCTGTTTGATTTCTTCCCTGTTCAAGAAAATAGGTCTTTATGTATAGGGTGACCCGATATCCCATCTTTAAAGGGACAGTCCCATATTTAAGCCCTCCTGCAGGTGTCCTGACTTTTTCTTAAAGATGAGCTCTGCAAAGACATGGGCCAGGTCATCCCTTCCGCCCCACCCCCCATCCCGCCCCTCCTTGCGGCTGGAAGCAGCTCCCGTCCCTGCCCTCCTGCACAGTGCCGAAAGGCTACTGCTGGCTACATTCTGGTATGAACCCTGGCAGAAATCTGGGGAGGGGGGCATCTGTCCCTGCATGCCCTCCCACATGTGTTGCCTTGGTAAGACGCAGCATCAGGTACTGAGCGAGGCGGGTCCGTCCCGGAGGCCCAGCCAGGCAGGGAGGCCGGAGAGAGCTGGGAAGAGAGGGTCGGGTCGGGTCGGTCAGTCATCCCCTGTGTGAGAGAGTGAGAGAGAGTAAGTGTGAGTGTGAGTGTGTGTATCACCTCTCCCTGTGTGAACCCTAAAGCCTTAAAGATAAGTAAGTAAATAAAAAGAATCCAACTACCCAGGGTCTCAGTTAACAGGGTGTCAGTCAACTTGATGTTAATTTGAACGTTTGTACTGCATAGTTCTGATTGACTGCTGTTGAACTCACTTGAATAAGAGTAATTTTACCAGGTGTCCCATATTCAGCATAGGGAAATATGGTCATCCTATGTATGTATTATTTTTATAAATAAACAAGATTGCATCAGAGAAAATACCTGACTCGATCATCAGCTTCTCCTCCTAGTGGAAACAACTTGCAAGGCCCCAAACTTTGACTAGCTGCTTGGGTCAAAAGGGGTAACAGTATTTTTCATCAGCCACCTCTTCCATCCCAATGAATTGAGAGTGTATTTAAAATGTTGTACCTTCTTTACTAGTGAATGACACTTGAAGTTTCATAATTAGTTGTTATCTCTGCTGTAGTCCTGGCTACAAAATGTCACCTGCTCCTGGCAAATGGTGGCATTCTTGGAAATGCAGATCACAAAATATTCCTTACTAATTGTGAGAGTATCAGAATCTTGCCCTGCCTGGCACCTGACTGCAGGAGTGGCCTCACTGATTCCAATAGGAGTGCATAGGATACTAGTCACCATGAATAAGGGTCTGAGGATCTGGCTTAGTCTGGAAGGGAGGTCACCAGCTCTGAACCTCCTGAAGCTCTGCTATAGCTGATGCTGAAAATTATTATTAGTTGTGATGTGGAACCTGATTCTGAATTCCTTCAGGCTCCTATTGAATCCACTGGGAGTTAGGAGTGCATGAGCAGAGTACAAGAACCATTTTTCAGATGCAGAAAGTGCTGCTTTCTAAATAAGAAACATTTACTCCTCCTCAGCACCAGCACTTTCACATATATTAGCACAATCTTCGCACTGCATTGGCAGAGTTTGAATCAACATAAATGAATGCATTTTATTAATGCTTGAATCATACTAAAGTTTACATTATTCATCCAAAAGGGAAAAAAACTCGTGATTTTGAAAAGAAATCATGTTTACATTAATCAAGTCAACAAGAGTACAAACATCTTGGCCTTTCACTGTAAAAGTCTGGATAAACAAATTTCAGTCCAGCAAAGATTCAAACTCTTGGCATTTGTCTTTGCATCTGGAAAACAGCTGCTTTAGAAGAGATGCCAAACCTTGGGCTTGAACCTCATTGAGTCCCATTCCATCCCTTCGCACTACACTGGCAGCACAAAGATGATAGAAAGTTGGCTCAAATAGCAAGCGGATATTCCTCTTGCACATGGCAACATGAAGCCTATTCAGACAGTTACATAGTCTGGGAGGGAGTATATCATGGGTGTATTGGGTGCCGGGGGGAAACACACACCACTGTGGAAATTCAATGCCAGCGGAATTGCCTCATGAGGTCATTACTACTATCTTAAGTTAGAGCAGCACTGGGGCTGGTGTTCCCTGGAAGTCAGACCAGCCCCTGGCTGCCCCAGAACAGCGGTGGTGGAACAGCATCTTTATAACACTTCCCTCCCTCCAAATCCTAGTCCATACGTAGCTCAGCCAAACCTGAGGATCTAGCCTTCTATGGCAATAAAATTGAAACTTTTTTTTGTAGTCCAAATTTACTGTATAGTGGCTCGCCAAAAAGACTCAGTCCTACAGTGCTTGTACTGCCAAAACTTCCATTAACTGTTATGGGGTTTTTAGTGGAAAAGGCATGGAGGAGTGTGCCAAAATGTGTAATGAAACAATGTGGTTTGATTATGTTCTTGTATCTTTAATGTTACTTACCCTAAATGCTGCAATCAACCTAAATTAACTTTAATGAGTATACTCAAACCACATATACCCCTCCCCAAGAAAGCGCATGTGAAACGCTGCAGCTCACGGTATGGAGAATGATTATATATTCATGTCATCTTGTAGTGTGTCTCCACTATTTAATTTCCTGCAACAACCCCCAGACTGCAATAAGTGACTTGTTGCCCAGAAATCCTTACAGCTTTATGAAATGTGAGTGGATGGAGGATTTTGAAGTAACAGCAAACCAAAGATGTGATGTGTCTAACCAGAGTTGTGATCTGATCTCTAATCGCTGCAGCGTTATGCAAAATTAATATTTTGGGTTGCAATTTTTTTTGCAGGTGCAACACAAAATTTAACAAAAATGGGAGCCCAGTGCAAAAATGTCAGTACGGTACTTCTTGTGATGGGGCCCCCTTTGCTCCCATCTTCTTTGCTTTTGCACAAACTGCTCAGGGACCTTCCTTTTATAGATACCATCGTGTAGTTCAGGGATCGGCAACCTCTGGCACGCGGCCCATCAGGGAAATCCACTGGTGGGCCAGGATGGTTTGTTTACCTGCAGCATCCACAGGTTCAGACAATCGCGGCTCCCACTGCCCGCGGTTCATCGTTCCAGGCCAATGGGGGCTGCGGGAAGCGGCATGGGCCGAGGGATATGCTGGCCGCTGCTTCCCGCAGCCCCCATTGGCCTGGAACAGCAAACCACGGCCAGTGGGAGCTGTGATCGGCTGAGCCTGTGGATCCTGCAGGTAAACAAACTGTCCCAGCCCGCCAGCGGATTTCCCTGACGGGCCGCAAGCCAAAGGTTGCCAATCCCTGGTGTAGTTATTTACAGTGCTTCACTTTACCAAGTTTTACATACTCATGCAGCCATAATATTTATGAAGTCATTCAGCTTAACTACCCCTTCTCCCAAGGTGGGAGAGAATTGGGGAAGGTTTCTCCCCACAGAGAGCTCCATTTATCAGAGCAGGTCTCCTCATCTTTTCCTCCCCCTCCCCCCCTGCACTTCCTTCCTTTACTCTTTTATCCAGGTCTTCTTGTTAATGAGCTCATTAGCAACCTAGTCCCAATCTGATCAGTTAATCAGGAACTCCTCTCCTTACTCAAGCTCTCCCAGGGGCTCAGCTGGTTAAACAGTGATTAGCCTGTGGATTCCCAGCACACTGTCACACTTCCCATTATTGCCAGAAGAAGTTATGGTAATTTCAAAAGTTGAGTGTTCGGTTTTGCTTTTTTCTTTTCTAAAATTATTCTTTGCTTCATTCATTTTCATGCTGACAAAAATAGAAGAGAGAGACCTGCTGAAGTTAACATCCATGCAATCATGCTTGCCCCCCTGGAAAAAAAATCCTAGCTCTCATGTAGCAAACCATCCTGGGGAAAAGTGTGAAGCAAACAAGCCAAAATAAGACTTTTGTAGTTCTGGAAATGCCTTTTTAAAGTACACTCACTTGGTTTCTAGCATTGAGCTTTTTTTTTTTTTTTTTTTTTTTTTTAAACTAGCTCTAACTCATTTGTTCTCTTTGGTTGTACCATCTAGTTCAGTTAGTGGCCTGCCAAGCGATTAAAAAAAATTAATCACGATTAATCGTGCCATTAAATAATAATAGAATCCCATTTATTTAAGTATTTTTGGATGTTTTCTATATCTTCAAATATATTGATTTCAATTACAACACAGAATACAAAGCGTACAGTGCTCCCTTTATATTTATTTTTATTACAAATATTTGCACTGTAAAAAACAAATAGTATTTTTCAATTCACCTCATATAAGTACTGTGATGTAATCTATTTATCATGAAAGTTGAACTTACAATTGGAGAATTATGTACAAAAAATAACTGCATTCAAAAATAAAACAATGTAAAACTTTAAAGCCTACAAGTCCATTCAGTCCTACTTCAGCCAATTGCTCAGACAAAACAAGTTTGGTTTCAATTTGCAGGAGATAATGCTGCCCGCTTCTTGTTTACATTACCTGAAAGTGAGAACAGGCGTTCTCATGGCACTGTTGTAGCTGGGGTCACAAGATATTTATGTGCCAGATGCACTAATGATTCATATGTCCCTTCATCTTCAACCACCATTCCATAGTACATGTGTCCATGCTGATGATAGGTTCTGCTCAATAACGATCAAAAGCAGAGCGGACCGATGCATGTTCATTTTCATCATCTGAGTCAGATGCCGCCAGCAGAAGGTTGATTTTCTTTTTTGGTGTTCTGGTTCTGTAGTTTCCGCATCGGAGTGTTGCTCTTTTAAGACTTCTGAAAGCATCCTCCACACCTCGTCCCTCTCAGATTTTGGAAGGCACTTCAGATTCTTAAACCTTGAGTCAAGTGCTGTAGCTATTTTTAGAAATCTCACATTGGTACCTTCTTTGCGTTTTGTCAAATCTGCAGTGAAAGTGTTCTTAAAACAAACATGCTGGGTCATCATCCGAGAGTTCTATAACATGAAATATATGGCAGAACACAGATAAAACAGAACAGGAGACATACAATTCTCCCCCAAGGAGTTCAGTTAAAAAAATAATGCGGTAATTAGATTTGTAACTAGCATCATCAGCATGGAAGCATGTCCTCTGGAATGGTGGCCAAAGCATGAAGGGGCATACAAATCTTTAGTATATCTGTCACGTAAATACCTTGCAACACCGGCTACAAACGTGCCATTTGAATGCCTGTTCTCACTTTCAGGTGACATTGTAAATAAGAAGCAGGCAGCAGTATCTCCCATAAATGTAAACAAACTTGTTTGTCTTTGCGATTGGCTGACCAAGAAGTAGGACTGAGTGGACTTATAGCCTCTAAAGTTTTACATCATTTTGCTTTTGAGTGCAGTTACAAAACAAAAAATAATAATAATAAAAAAAATCTACATTTGTAAGTTGCACTTTCACGATAAAGAGATTGCACTACAGTACTTGTATGAGGTGAATTGAAAAATACTATTTCTTTATCTATCATTTTTACAATGCAAATATTGGTAATAAAAGTAATAATATAAAGGGAGCACTATACACTTTGTATTCTGTGTTGTAATAAAAAAACCAATATATTTGAAAATGTAGAAAAATGTCCAAAATATTTAATACATTTCAATTGGTAGTCGATTAACAGTGCGATTAATTGCAATTAATTTTTTTGAGTAAATCACGTGAGTTAACTGTGATTAATTGACAGCCCTAGTTGTTTTATATTATTTCTATATAAATTTTTCACTAATCACAAAGGAATCCAGCTGATTAACCATAAATAGAAATATCTAGGCTAGAGGTCAGAGTGTTGAACATCTGTTAGCAACTTATTAATGGAATACTACTTTTTTTTTTTTTATAAACTGGGCTGTGGTATACTGTAAATTGTAGTCTGCTCAGCATTAGATTACAGCTGAGTTAACAGATAAAAGGCCACAATACTGGCTCATTTTGGCAATTCTTTTTGATATATTAGTCCAAGCATACTGCTGCAAGTCCTTACTATGGCCAGTGAAATGAGTTAGCAGAAAAGTAACACAAACAGAGAAGTTCCCTAGCGGATACAAGGAAGCCATACCTAACATTGTTAGAATATCACACTAAGCCTCACAGTGCTTTAGTAGGAACACTTATGGACAGATGAACAAAAATCTCAGTACCAACATCTAGCAAGCTTCTTAAGCCAGAAACAATTAACCCTAAAGTAGTTACAAAAGAAACTAAAGACGACTTTCTAACAAGAATGCCAAACTGTTACCCTTTTCCAAGTAGGAGAGAATACTAGATTCCAAACAGAAAAGGATGAGCAACTGTCAAGATAGTAGCTATATGCTTAGCTCTAAGGTCATATATTATAATCACCTGTCAGGATCGGTCTGACAGAAGGAACATAATTGCTACATAATTATGTAAAGAAACTCCATGTGAGTCCACAGCTCTAACAAGTGGTAATTTGCAGTGCACCCAAAATCTTCAGGTCTTCATTGGTCCTGGAAGAAAGTAACCATCAAAGTCTAGCTTTGCCACAACTAGGGTTACCATCAACTCCACTCCAGCAGCTTTGGGTTTGAAACCAACTGGAATCACATTTCAATTTCTGAAGCATTAGCCTTGAGTCTAGTGCTACTACATTAACATTAATAGTTATTCTGCTTCTTATGGTGCCTTATTCCCAGACCGTTGTAACATTATACAGAAGCCCTGAATTATTTATTTGATTAAAAGGCTATCTAATAACTTTACTTGACAGATAAACTATTTCACAGTGCCCTTAGGCAAAGGATATTAACGTCTGGCTTTTTCACATAACACCATAACTTACAAATAACCTTTGTAATACTTAATTATGTAGTAGTCTTGTGCCGAAAAGCTCCACCATCTGCGATATGGTTCATTAACTTTCTCTGTTCTGTTTGTTCTTGTACGTATAGTTTGTTGAGACACTGTAAATTAATATACTAACCATTTTAAAGCCCTATTCATTCTGATGTTAATCATGTAGGAGTAAATCCCGTTCTTTAATTATATTTAATCTGCATTTGACCTTTGCAATTTTGCTATAACAAATTTTAATTACTCACTATTAGGGGCTATTCTACAATCTACAAAAAACAAAAAGGTCCCTAGCACTACTTCTATCAGAGACTCCTGTAATGAAGATGGTGAAGTTCACTGATTTAAACAGTTAAGAGTTATTGGTATACAGCATTTATAGCAGTATTCTTATAGGAGCAAATAATAAATACATTGCCAAGAGGACTTGCCAGATTTTAGCTTAATTTAGGGAAACTTTATGACCTATATTCTAACAAATAAAGATACTTACGGGTCTTTAGAGAGACGGAAGTATTCATGAAAAATGCTTCAGGGGTGATTACAAATACCCACATTTTCAATTTTTTTATTTTTTGTGTTCTGCCTATTTGATGAAGGTCTTCCATTTACATGCAACATTCAGTACTGAACTTAATAGTTAAAGAGCTACATCTATGCAAAAAAATTAGTGCCATCTTTTTGCATTGTCTATTATAGAGAGATATTTTAATTAATGTATTTGTTTTCAGTTACATCATGCACATTGTTATAATAGTAGTTTACATTTCTTTAGTTACTTTCATCCAAGGATCTTTGCAAACAAGGTATTAATCCTCACCTCAGCTCTGGAAGTATTTTTACCCCCACTTCTAAGAAACCAAGGCACAGATCTATTAAAACAGATGCATATAAAATCTGGGTCAAAGTTGGGAGTAGAATTTAGATCTCTTGACTCCCAGTCCTATTACTTAACTGTAGGATCCACCTTCCTCCACCAATAGGATATTTCATGCCACACTATCATGTGTCAATTTTGTTTGAAATACTGGCATGTGTTTGTATTTTTGTTATTTATTACACAATAACACATATCTATTGTTAATGAATGCAAAGCAAAACAAAAAAAACCCTCACACACTCACACAAAATGCCTCCACAATTCCAGCTGCTGCTCACCCAGACTAATACTCTGAGCCATCTGCACCAGTGCTCACATAAAGGACATTAAAGAACTCTGAAAATCATTTGATTGATTTTCCTTTTTGAAGCAGGTAATGTAGGACACAATCCAATAAACCTCCTGTTTGTGACATCTAGTGGTAGTTTGTTTGAATGACAGTTTCTAGAAGGAAAAGAAAAGTGATAGGTCAGTCCAAGGCACTAACCCCTCCACAACGCCCTCGTAAGTCTCCCGCAACTAATATGGCATAGCTACGGGTTAGGGTGCAGAATTTCAGACCCCCATCCCCAAAAACAGGGTTTCTGCATCTCCTAAGCAACAGAGAATTCTACTCTGCCAAATCTCCCAGTACCTCATCTGCAGAGTAGCTCTACCCCTATCCCATGGCTTGGCAGGAAGCTTTCTGGCTCACTCATCTCTGCTGCTGCCCTCTACCAAGCCCAGATACTTGTCTTTAGTGCATTGAGGAGAATTTTCCCCTTGAAGGATTGACTGTGTATATATGTTTGTCAAGGACTCTACCATATTCTTAAGTACTGTACCAGTGAAATAGTGTGGACTGCACTCCATCTTGCCACCTGGAAAATGGAATTCATGACATCACCCTGATCTTGGGCTCTACTCATGCTGAATAGAGAGGATTGCTTCATGGAAGGAATGTAGCACCATAGGTCCAAGTGTTTTGTCGGCAGTGGGGATCAAACCTGTGACCTCTGGATTTTGAAGCATGAGTTTCTACTACCTGAGCTTAAAAACAAAACAAAACAAAACAAAAAACCCTCTAGCTTTTAGCAACCGCTGTGGCTGACTCAACCTTTGTATGTAGTGGTAGTGCTCTGTCCCTCATCAGCGAGGGACAGAGCACTACACTGACTGGATGTGTGTTAGTGACATAATTAGTGTCCAGGTTGGGAAACCTGCAATACAATTCTCCCACAACAGCCTCAGTGCAGAGTAGCCTGGGAAAAAGGCAGCTTAAGTTATCCTCCTCTTGTTGGTGGAGAAGTTTGTCCTGCTAAAGAAAGGCGTGGGAAGAGAGTTTTGGATTAAAGTTCATCCCCAAAGCAAGGCAGTGGACAATTGCTTACTCACGCCTGAGGGGAGGGGGGAAAGCATAACTGAGATCAATTTCATAGATGCTATCAAATGTTTCTATGCTTTGTAGCAAAAGTAGTAATAGTATATTATTCCATGTTTAAAGGAGGAAAATATTTCATAGGAGTTCTCTCCAAAATTGGCAATATCAACTCAATCAAAAACTGACTAAGGAAGTGAATGTCGCTGTTATAGCTATAGTTTACACGCAAATTGCCAACAGGATTGGACTTGTATTTTTGGTCTCAAACTGGCTCCCAGTGTAACCTATACCAGTGGATACTGATTCTTGTCATGTACTGAGTATATTACTGTTTACAAACCTGACCTCTGCCAGGTGAGTGGAGCCAGGAAAAAGTGTAGGGAAGAGGTTTTCAAGAGCAGCTAAGGGATTTATGAGCACAAACCGCATTAAAAGTGATCAGGACACATCCATGCTTTTGAAAAATCTCCCCCTATCTTCTTACCAACATTCCAGTGTGTCCCACCTTTGACAGGTATATCTGTGCAAAGGGCAAATGAAGCCATCTGACCCATCTGCCTGGGAGGGGAGCTGGCAGATAACTGCCAAAAGGTGATTACAGAGCTTCCATATTTTCTTAAAAGTAAGTAGAATTCAAGATAAACTAGAAAGGGTGAAATAATGTTCTCTGCTGTAGGGCCATAAGCATTTGAGAGCTGTATGGCATTCCAATGGGAGCATGAAGAAGGCTACAGACTACTGGACAAAGTCATTCTAAAATTTCAGTAATACTTTGATCCATGCAAGTATGTACTGTATACTTTCTCAAGTGGCATTCTCAACAAAAAACCCAGCTGCCAGTTGAGATAACAACCATTGTGTTATAGGCTTACATAATTACTCTTCTTGGCCTGAGCAACTAGCCAAATATTCAGGGTCTTCTAAGTTGTTCCAGTTAGGAGGAGAAATTGGTGAGAGTCAGAAATTCTTTCTTTGCAAATAAAAAAAAATTGCATCAGTGTACAAAAAGTCCTGTTTCCTTGAGCACAAGAGGAACCAAACAAGAAGAGAGTCTCCTTGCTCACAAGTCCAACCTCTTCCAGATGATACCCAACCCAGAGCTGAATCAGTGAACTGATAAGTTTTGAGACTGGATTATTTGTAGAATAACTCGAAGCCAGGTCAAAACAAGGTTATTGTAAGAAATGAACGTCATGTGGTACATATTTGTTACTTCCCAAATTAAAGTGCTAATAAGCAATGAAAAAAAAAATGAAGGAGCTAGCAGAAAGTCAGAATAACAGAGGACCTAATTTTAAAAGCCCTGGTTGATCTAAAGGATACATATTTAGTGCTGATTATTATATCACATAACACCAGTCATAATACATTTTCTGAACTTATGGACAGAAGGACAGAAACTTTAGTGCCACAGCTAACAAGTGTCTTGAGCCAGACAATTAACACTGAAATAGTTACAAAAGAGGGCTATGGCAGGAAAGAAGAAAGACTGGACAAGACTGCAAAACAATTATCCCCACTGCAAGTTAGATAGAATGTTAGATTTCAAACAGAAAGTGGTTGGCAGCCCACCAAGAGAATAACTATATTTTCTGTATCAATGTCATGTGTCATGATCACCCTTGAAGGTCAGTCCTAAAGGAAGGCAGCCAAACAAAACAGAGGAGGACAGTATTTTTCTGTTTCTTGAGAACATCCAGAATGCTACTGACACTGCTTTGGAGCTGACAGAAGCAGCACATGCCCACCCAGTCAGTGACAATGAAAAACACCAGGAGCAGCAAATGGACTCCAGTTCTGCATCAGACACTCCATTATTTTGCCAGAGATCAATGTCTAGCTGACAGGCCTATAAGTCTCTGGGTCATACCATTTATTCTTTTTTTTTAAAATTGGCACAACATTAACTTGGTTCCAATCATCTGGAACTTCCTCAGTATTACAAGACTTACTGAAGAAAAAAAAAATCAATGTTAGTGGTCCAGTGAGCTCTTCAGCCAGCACTTTTAAAATTTTGGATGCAAATAATCTAGACCTCCTGATTTAAAAATCTCTACCTTTAGTAGCTTCTGTTTAACATCCTCTAGAGATATTATTGGAATGGAAAGAGTGTTCACCATATGTATTACCGCATGATTAGACTATATTATCTGTTTTCCCCCCCAAATAAAGAACAAAATATGTATTGAACATTTCTTCCTTTTCTGCATTATTGATAATTCTACCATTCCAATCTAGTAATGAGCAAATACCATTGTCAAGATTCCTTTTGTTCCTAATATATATTTAAAAAAAAAATCCTCCTTGTTATTGTCCTTAACTCTTCTGGTCACTCTTGGGTCCCTTGGCTTGCCTTATCAATTGTCTACAATTCCTAACTTCTGATTTATATTCATTACTATCAGTTTCTTCTTTCTTCTATTTGATGTATGTATATTTATTTATTTTTACAGCTGCCTTCATTTCCCTGCTAAACCAGTCAGTTTTTTTAAAATCAGCATGACTTTTTCCTCAATTTGGGGATTGTGGCTTTTTGGGCATCTTGAGGTGTTATTAAATTATTCCCAATCATCATTTACATTTTTCTGATTAAGTACTTCACCGCTGATTTGGCTCATAATTCTTTTCATGACCTGGTTTTAATGGGAGGCATTTACTAAAAAAAGCGACAAGCTATATAGACAAACAAAAAGGATAGTGCATAGCTCGTGTTCCAACTTTGTCTTCCTTGTTTATCTGGAACTTTGTACAATGCACAGTGATATCTAGTGGTTAAGTGGTTTAGTGCAAGTAACATCTCTTTACCAGTAGAATATTGTCACTCTAAATCTCACAATACAAACATCATTAATACAACTAACTGCATGACTGCAATAAAGAAACTTTTAAAAAATATGCCTATGTCATTTATTAAAGGATACAAAATAATTAGTTGTCAGTCTAAAATATTTTCTGCATTCCTCTGAGACTTTTCTAGAATCAGAGGGCCAAATTCTGCTTTCAGGTACTCAGTTGTAGCATCTGTTAAAAATTTGAGTCAGAAACTAAAATTGACAAGATCTATTAAGTCATTTAATCAGCTATTGGTCCTTGTGAGAGGATGGTGGTTCCTTATAACTTTAGTGGTTTGGGGCTGTGGAAAACGGTTTTACGATTGCATATAGTATTGTACCCTCCATCACCCATCCACCCATATGCATACATTTGTAATAACACAAGTTGTGCCTTTCAGCATTTTGTGTTTCAAATAACTTTGGTAAACATGTTCTCTGGCTGTCTAAAATGCTAATTTTTGTCATAGTGGGTAATGCAATACTTCACTGGCTTAGCAAATACCAAAACAGACCCCAAACCCTGGAACTGAGTATGCCTGAACTTTGCAACGGTGACAATCCAGATTAAAAATGCACTACAATACAAACAAGCTTTACTTCACTGGGACTCGTGTAAGCAGATAGACAAGGTGGGTGAGGGAATATCTTCTATTGGACCAACTTCTGTTGGTGAGAGACAATGAAGTGTTGCAGAATAGAGCCTTTCCTCCATGTAAGATACTTTGAGGCTACATCTACACTACAGGGGGAAGTCGATTTAAGATACGCAAATTCAGCTACGTGAATAGCGTAGCTGAATTCGACGTATCACAGCCGACTTACCCCGTTGTGAGGACGGCCGCAAAATCGACTTCTGCGGCTTTTTGTCAGCGGCGCTTACTACCACCTCCCCTGGTGGAGTTAGAGCGCCGATTCGGGGATCGATTGTCGCGTCCCAACGGGACGCGATAAATCGATCCCTGAGAGGTCGATTTCTACCCGCCGATTCAGGCAGGTAGTATAGACCAGACCTGAGATCCTTTTATGGAAGACACCCAGACCACAAGCCAAAGAACTTCACCACTCCACTGTCATCAAAATGCAGTTTGCTGGCACTGCAGCTTTTTTTTAAGATATAATACCATCACTCCATTTTTTCCTTCCTACTTTTCCTTCATTTCTGCTTAGATTATACCTAACTATATGGCATTCCAGCTATCAATAGATAGCCCATGGAGAAGTGAAAAGCATTGTTATAAACTTATCAACAAGCATGCATATGATACCACGAAGTTGCAAGGCATTTTACAGAGATTAAGACATGGTCCCTTCCTTGAAAGACTTAGAATCTAATGATGTCTTTCTGCTCCACTATCACAGACAAAGGCAGTTTTCAGAGTGATAAATTCCTTTCAGTTGTACTGAACATCTGTTTTGTTAGAATTACTTTCTTCACTCATTTCAATAGAGCATACCTGATCCACTGACTTTTTTTGGTGGGGGGAGGATGAAAGCTGGAACGGTCCTGACTTTTCAAACCTGATCTTTTTTGTGTGCGATAAAGATGTGCTTTATAAATTTAAAATAATAGTGGGAGCAAATGAGGACATAGTCAGCTGAATAGAAGTTTAAACCCACAGACAGCTAGACATCTACACTCCTTCAGTTCTGCCCACAAATAGAGGGTGCAAAAAGGAACATTGAGTTAAGGTTCCTTTAAAAAAACAACAACAGGCTCTTCATTGCCTTGTTCTGTTATTTAGATGAATTTTGGCCCAAATTTGCTCTGGAGTGTTACTACTTAGACTTCATTCTTTGTGAAAATGTAAAAATAATCAACTTTAATACAAGCCGTATACTGCAATAGTTCTTTGCTCTTTTATCACATTCTTGACTGCAGCAAGAGTACACTTGGAAGGGGGCTTGGCCCTGTATATCAAAAACATATCCACAGTCATCAAGGTCTTTGAAAACTTCCTCTAGTCTTTTGCTCTTCTTCCCAATTTGGACAGGCAACATATTAGTGAAAAAAGGATGTTTATATTAAAGTGGATACTTCTTTGCCATTTTAATGTAATGAGTGAAAAATAACTAGTTGGATTTTTGTGGAGTTATACGATGTTAGAGTACATTCCTGGCTCTATTGAATTTATATTGAATTATTCATTTCTCACATCTTTCCTTTTCAGACTGAGGGATATCTTAGCTCCCAGACAGCTTGTTTTACTGTGTGTGATTATCCCAAAGTATTTTTGGTGTGTAAATGAAATGCAGTTTCCCACTTTCAGTGGCAGCAGTTTCTTAAAGTCAGTTTTATAGTGCTCATGAAAGCTGCTGGGTTGACAACACAGGGGACTAAGTCTGTCTCTCCACATAACAGACAGTTGCAATGCAAGCTTACCACATGCTACTCCATCAATATACTTCAGTCATGACTTTCAGATAAACATCTCTAGGGATGTGAGTAGTTCTGTCTCCATGACTACTCAGTTCTTGGCTTCTTTTCTGAGACAGCCAATAAGGGTGCCAATTGTGTTGGTTTTATATTGGAATTGGATTACATTGTAGCCCCTATTTAAGAGGTTTAGGATTTAATTTAACTGTGCACAAGATCCTTTCCTAATTAAAAAACAATACCCATATAAAGAATTCTGTATGTTCAGGACTCGAATTGTCATCACTGTCAGGTAGTTGATATTAATAAACAGCTGTATTTACAGACATTCCAGATTTAAAATGTGTGTATACTCTACTTTGAAATTCACCTACTTTTAATCTAAAATCAACTCTTTTAGTTAACACACATGTACTTAATCCTGTTTCAGGTGTTAATTCCACAGAGCCAGATAACAATAAAACAACCTATGTTTTTCAGTTGCTTTCTGCTGAAGATTTTCCATAGTTCCCTGAACAAATCTCATGGACATATCTGTCTTCACCATATTCCCTGAACCCCACGCCGTGGATGATCTATAGTCTTTGAATACTAAGGAAAGAATACTCCACTGCTGATTTAGAGTAGCTGTCTATAATAGTACCTTCAAGTTCCTTTCTAGGAGTGCCTGCTAAGTTTTTCCTACGCTCAAAATTGCACAAGCATTAGTGAGTTGGAGAGCATTATGTTATACAAGCTCTAGAAGAGACAGCTATATAGCTCTATCCCAAAACGTTTTAAGTTAACCACCATATAAAGCTTATGTCACAAAAGTATCCATAGCTGATTTTTTTTAACTGGTTCCAGTTGGCAATTAGATATTGGAATCGAGCAATAGATAGTTTAATCCAGTGGTCCTCCACTTGAAAACCAATAGAGCACAAGGAATTGAACATTTTGCTAGAATATCCACTAGAAAACAATGTTTGGAAACAATTCAGGGTTATCTTTCCACTACACCAGAGCATTCAGCCCGAGAGCTCAACATGCCTGACAGAGTGTTAGCCCTATTTCACAGATAGGGAAAGAGACACATGATGATGAAGTGACATGCCCATGCTCACACAACAGGTCAATGGCAAAGCCCTGGCTCCCTTATTGTCCATTGCTTTAGGACACTGAGGAGGACTAGAATCAGAGAAGTGAAACCGGTCAGTCTGTTTTCATTGTCCAAGCTGAGTGAATCACAAAAAGTAAACAGCAAACCTGTGAAAAAACAAGATAGATTTATTACCGGTAATTTAAGAAACTAAGATTCTGTTCATAATAGTGGTGAAAGTCTCTTAAAACAGAGATTGTTGACAATATGTATAGGACTGATATTTTCATCACATCTGGGAAGTGATTTAAACCAGTTATTGCAGTCCAATAGCTTATAATTTAACTACATGCTTTGACATATTTCTGGAAATTACATATTGATTATTCCCGTAAGGAAGACTGGCTAATGCTACTGTTGGTTGCAGATGTAGGAAAGTGGGCTCTTAGTAAATACATTCACATACAAATACATGTATGTTTTTATACTACTTTAATTGAAGTAGTTATGTCTATGAATGTATTTATTAAGAGTCTATTTTCCCACATCTGCTACCAACAGTTGCATTAGCCAGTCTTCCTTATGGGAATAATCAATGCCTAATTCCCAGAAATGTGTCATCATTTAACTATGTGCTTTGCAAGCTATTGGACTGCAATAACTAATTTAAACCATTACCCAGATGTGATGGAAATATATCTGGTGACAACATGTATTGAGAAGTACTGTAAGCTTTGCATTTAAACTAAGGGCTTTACTTTGAAGTATCATAATGGAATATTTAAGTTGTCATATTTGACTCTACACAGGTTTATAAGCAAAACAATACAAAGTTTGAAGATTAAGGAAACAGAAAGAATGAGGTTGTATTATTTATATAATGACATACACTTGCTGGTGCTTGACAGATTAATTAAAGTCTATTAGTAGGCCAGGAAGGTGATGGTGGAGATTTGAGATTCACACTACATGAGAAGGCTGCTTGACTCCCTCTATAAATCATAATCAAAGGATGTGACGTTAGTTAAGGGCTACGCAGCTAAAGGGTGACTTTCAGGGCTTAGAGGTGAATTAAAGGCATTTGAATCCCAGTTGAGAGCTGATGTCACAGTGAATTTACAGGACAGGATATGGGATGATGTGCCTGCACTGAAGAGCTTGCAGAAGACACCAAGAGGCAAACTGATGTGTGATCATTATAAGCAGATGGCGAGAGGTTCGAGAGGACAAGAGAATCACCAGTAAGAGAATCGATTTGCTTTGGTTGGTAATGCATCCATTACAGAGGTACCAATAATTGTTTTAAATTGATTGTGAGCAATAAAATGCCTTTGAAAGGGAACACTAGGATCTCTGGGCTTCACAGAAGTGAGTCTTAAGAAACTTAGAGGAGGACAGGGTGCAGGCAGGGTAGCAGGCCAAACCAGAGGTAGCAGGTAATGGTAGGCTCTATGACATGTAGAGACAACAATTTTTATCTAACTCAGTTTATGAAAAGCTATAACGACTTTACAGAAAGATTGTTAGCTTTTGCACCAGTAAAAGTCACAGGGCCTATTGAGCGAATCCAAGTGCTACTAACAACTAGGAAGATTATTCATAGCTGACAATTAGTTAAAAAAATTGACTACAACACTGGTGCACCCCTTAATGCCAACAGACTAAAAGGTCCGATTCTGCAGTCTGGGGGTTTGTGCTGATCAGGACTGGGATTTTGTTTACTAAAGACACCATTCCTTAACAATAAGATAAATAATAAAAAACATCACCCCCCACAACTAATGATTACAAAACATGTTACTGTGAACTTGGGAGGGGGTGGAGTGTGCCTCTAGGGAAATAAGCTCT
Organism: Terrapene triunguis; assembly: GCF_002925995.2. Classification (NCBI taxonomy): domain Eukaryota; kingdom Metazoa; phylum Chordata; order Testudines; family Emydidae; genus Terrapene; species Terrapene triunguis. The sequence continues at coordinate 44,939,053 of NW_020664420.1, read as the reverse complement.
GGTTCACAAATGCAGGTCTCATGAAATGGCAGCTAAGTAGTAGCTACAACAAAGAAATGAAAAATACAGACTTACAACAAAATAAAATTCTAAACTTACAACAGCAACAAAATTACCCAGCTTTGCACAGGACACAGTTCAGCTCTGAAATGAAGAAAGTCTTGTTCTCAGGTCTTCCCCCTTAAGCGGGATTTTCAGCATGCTAGCTGTCTCCTTTCCCTTCAAAGACCTTTCCTTAATTGCCGTTAGTTGCTGGTCTGCTGGGCTTTTATAGCTCTGACTCCCAGCGACCATTGCAGTTCTGCCCTATCACCTTCAGTGAGGTGCCTTTGCATTTTGCTGTTGGCTTTTGCTCCACTTCCCTTGCTTTTGTAAGTACTTTGGCTATGTTAATTCAGGTTTTTTTCCTTTTTAAAAAAAGTGTTGATGCTCTAATCATAGTGTGCAGGTAAAATCCATACAGCTTTGGATAGATCGGGGAGAAGAGGCTGGGTTAACTATCATAGGAATAACCAAGAATAGCCACTGTGTCTTCTGTCTCAAATTTGTTTCCCTCATGGCAGCTGCTGAAAATGCCAGTTTTATTCCAGTTATGTGACTATTCCAGAATAGTCACATAACTATTCAACTGGATCCCTTTCTGAGAGTCTAATGCATCCCCATGAACAACAGGAGAAGGAACTACTGTATCGACAGTAGGGCCTGAAGAGGATCCCACTGATGGTGATGCAACATGGGAGGGGTGTAAATTAAATGTTTCTACCCCCTTGCCCTGACCACCTGTATTGCCAGCTGGTAACACAGTCACACAAAGGACCTGTGTCCACTGCTGATGCCAGAACTCCTGATCTGCCAGTGCTGGCTGCATAAAAGTAGCTCCAAAATCACTTTCATCACTCAACAGACAGATGAGTGATCTTCCATCACAATAGGGCTGCTCTCAGTTACCATGACAAAGTACTGGAGGACCCTACCTCACTTAGTGTATGTATGTATATATGGGAATATATTAGAAATGCCTGCGTGAATGTTTACAAGTTGCTGTGTCACCCCCGTCTTCACTCCACAGACCAGGATTACTATGGTAAGTGTGTGCAACGTTTCAAATGTGCAAAATTCCAAAAACTCCCTTTTTCAGAGCTAGAAGTGGATTTTGAGAGTTGATGTGTGAACAAATATTTAATATTTTTATGACCCCTTCACCCCAAAAAACAGAACTGGAGTGCCTGACTCTCTTTAATGTATTTGTCCCCACAACACCCTGGGGAAGTTGAGAAGTACCATTATCCTCATTGCATATATGTGGAACTGAGAAACTAAGTGATGTGCCCATCACACAGGAAGTCTGAGGCAGACCCAGCGCTCCCATATACTAGGCCAGGGCCATGAGCTGTGGACTGTCCTTCCTCTCTTTAGACCCTCACAATTTAACACTAGGGATTACTGGAAAAGAATGGAAAACACCACACATAAATGCTGAATGCAATTTTGCCATGAAAATTTTTTTAACTATTTTTACCCAGCTCTTTTTGAATCTGCAAGGCTGTGCTGGACCAACAGACTCTTATTACATTTCTCTTTCTGGTCAGGCTTGAGATAAAAGTACTGTGCCAACAGCCTTTCTTGCAGTGCACAGACTCTTTTCCTTCCACTCCTGGTCTGTAGTCCAAGTTTTCAATGAAGGTTCTTATTTTATCCAAGATGGATCATCCATCCCTAACACGTGCACTGAAAGTACAAAACTGGAGGAGATTCTATTTGCATTGACATTCCAATTCCAACTTCATCATCTCCGGCATCCACAGACAGAGTCAGGTGTGCAGTTCAATTTGCCTCTATTGGCTCTGATTTCAGGGAAGTGCCCACTGTCATCAAGCTTGAGTGGTTTCATAGTTGAAAGGAGGGGCGTGTGTCCCTGTGGACAGCCTGGATAGGAATATAGGAACAGTAGATCCATGTAGCATATTCTCTTGCTGAAATGTTGCAACTTTCACTGCAATATGCAGCAAAGTTTACTCCTGCTGTAAGTAGTAGCATCCCAACTCGCCCTCTGGAGCATATAAATGCAATCAGATGAAGCACATGCCTACAGCCACATTTACAAGAGCCAATGTACTGCAGATATTGTGGGGAGGTGCACAGAATAATAGTTGCTCTGCACAGATATTCACAGACCCATGGTATTGGACCTGCTTTCCTTGTAGCATTTTGGGCTCTGTGCACAGGCTTCAGGCCAGACCCCTGTCTGTCCCAACCATTTGTTGAGCCTGCCTACAAGACGGGAATACGCAATAAATTTTTGACCTCTTCCATACTGTCAAATTTTACAATTAACATCTCCCTTCCATATCCAACCTGATGTAATCAGCTTCTTTATTGTGTGGAATAGCACAGAGCAGGCAAATAGAGAGGAAAAGTTTAGTAATTAACCCTGTGGTCAAAAGTAAATTTAGTGGCAATATTTCTTCTATTAATTTGGTATTTTTTGAAAAAAAAATTATTTGCAATACTCTCATCTGACATAGATAGGTTTAAAAAAAAAAGATAAACAGTGCTGGACTAATTTGTTAGCCAAGAGGAAGGAGCCATGAAATGCTGACTTTGACATCTATATTCAAATCTCGGACTCCATCCCCTTTTCCTAACTTTGACCTCAATAACCTTGAGTGTGTTTGCGTTTAGTGCTCCTGGAAGTGAAGGCTAATACTACTGGCTTGAGTAGAGTCTTGGCTTCTCTTGAGCAGAAAGATTAACAAGCATACATACCTAACTGCTGTCCACATCACAAAACTGCCAAGATGTGCCCTATGGCCTAGGATGTGACCATCTAACTAACTTTACATTTGGGATTTAAATCAGGAATTAAATTAGGTTTCCAGAGTTGAAGAAAGTTCAATTCATTTTCTAAATAAAGAAACATGGGTTTGTTTTTAATAAGGAAAGTTGTCAGTCCTATTTTATTATGAGCAACAGAGGCAGAAATGGAAAGAGTCAACATAAGCGCTATACCTAACTTATTTAAACTACAATCACCATGGTATCTGAATGGCTTACAACATTATTTAAATCAAAAAGCAAACAAGTAAAACAACAGATTTATACAACAGATTTGTACATATTGTAAGAAAATTGACAGAGTGCTAAAACCTATTCTATGATCTGTATGTGTTTGCACAATGAAATGATGTATAGTATACTCTATATTGTGAACAGAGCCTTGATTTACACAAGTAATAATCTTGTTCTATATTTTAAAACACAGTCCAAAAATCCTGTACAGCTACTTATCTAAAACCTAATCCAAACCCTATTAAAGTTCAATCAAAAGACTCCCTTTGACTTCAGTTGGCATTGGATTGGGCCCATAGTACCTTTGAAATAACGGTGAATACAAACAGCCTAGCACATGATCACCCTATTCATATGTAAAATATCACATTGCATAGATTTAAAGTGGAAGACATGCAATAACAAGACAAGTCACAGTATAGCAAAACCTTGTTTCTTTGGTGAAACAGAAGCAGATATTAAAGTTACAAAGATTTTAACTTTCATTCACAAAAAAACAGACATTCACATTATACACTATACAAGTTATAATATAAATAGAGAAAAGCAGTATGTGTGCTGTAGAGGGGAAAAATGTACAAGTCAATGCAGTGGGGTACTGCAGTCAAGAACACTCAAAGGTTAGGTTCCACTTGGTTTAGCAGTCAATGGAATTTCTTAAAGACACCATTTGCAATTGTAGCTACTGTATTTGCTGAGAAGCCATAGAAGGTTTACTTTATGGACAGTTCAATAGGATACAAACTCCTACATGTTAGCTGGATTTTCACTTTTTTCTTTTGCTTGCTTCTCTCTCCATAATTTTTGCCTACATCAATATTATAAGAGACCTCAACCTGTCTTTATATTATTATTTTAGAAGGTGTATCAGAGGGGTTTTTTTGTTTGTTTTTTTTACACAGCCCCAAAGTGTGCTTTGCTGAAGCAACCAAATTGACATGGTCCTTGCTGTGGAGAGCTTATTTTAAATACTACCTTACTATACACGTCCAGGCCAATGATGAGCTGAATGGGTCAAAGTAAAATAAAACAATCAAAATAAAGAAGTCCTACATGCACACTGCATTCACTGTGATCTATAATCTTTTTGTGAATTTCTTTTTAGATAGCCAACATGCTGATTCTTCTACAAGTCACCCATTTCATCACAAACAAGTGATCCTGTTTGCTAGGAATTTAGTACATCAGGGAAATAGCAGCTGAACTGAAATATGGTTCCAAATGCATCGGGGAGCTCAGGGGCTAACACTGAACTACCAAGCTCTTTCAATTTTCTTTGCATTGGTAAAATAACATCCAATAAATTAAATCAGTATGGCTTACTTCATTTATTTATGTACGCTTCACAGCTGCAGCATTCATACACAAACATTCATTACTTTATAAAAAAGATTAAAAATGGTTATATATACAAAATTATTTACTTTTTTGACTTTTTTTTTTGTTTGTTAAAAAAAAACACCCCAAAAAACCAACCCTAGGTCTCCCTCCATTATAAAATGCAGAGACCTGTAACATAGACCTATGGTTAGTATTGTGAAAGTCATTTTCAGAAAGTAACCCTGGTTGAGAGAGTTAATGTATTAGCACTTTGACTCTTACAGGCCTCCTTTGCCATATACAAGTCCTCCATGCAGTCCTTTCTCACCAGTGATGAAGCTGGAATGGAGAGCAGGAAAAGTTCCACATTGCAGTCCCTAATTCAGGCTTGATCTCACTTTATGTTTTGTATCACATGGACAAAAACTGTTCCTCTGATGGGAAATGGCAGAGTTTCAAAAAAAAAAATTACATGTAACTTGTGTGTTTATCTTCATCTGGCAGTTTTCAGTCAATACAATTATATTTAAACCATCTCCAACCTAGGTGAACAACAGACAAATAAGGAAATCAATGATTACAGACCTCTGAGGCCATATAACCATAAATATGCCTGAACTTAGTGTGACTTTTCATTTTATATACAGGATTTTAAAAACAACACACAATTAAACATAATAAAATCATCTTATTTACATTTTCATTGGTGCTAAAATTGAGCTGTTTAAATATTGCAGTAGGCTGGTATATGTTATAAAATGGTCCCCACTGGTGGCATATAGAAAACTAACATTTCTGATTGGCTGGAAATGGTTCCTCATATTTTTATTTTTGAATTTGCTGATAAACCCCAACATTTTTGCAAAATGTGTTGTGAATTCTGGAGTCCATAGTTCCAAACAATTTGATAATACTTCTAGAAGTGATAGAAAAGGCACAGTAAGTTAGGACTTTGGCTGAAATGGTGAAAATCCCCATTCACCATTTAGCATTCAGCGCCTTGAATCCTGCCACGTCCTGATCCAGCGGTGATAATGTTTTGATGAATTTAACAAAGTTCCCTTTCCTGGGGAAGGATGTTTATAGTAATATTTCTTAGAATAAGTCCTTTGGAATGTGGATGCTGCAAAGAAGGGGGAAAAGAAGAAAAATATTAAAAGAATTCCTTGATCTGAACAATAAACTGGCTGATAGATGGACAATATAATGAGTCATACTTTATATCAAGTTTATTAATGGTTTATAAGGGATTTATAAATGATATTATAAGCATGTTACAGACAGAAGTAATATGTGTTATAGGTGATTGCAAGCATATCAACAGACAGTATCATTGATGGTTGTGAGCCACGGTTATAAGGAACCTATTCGCCCTGACTGTGATGCTAACTTTTATGAATTTATCATAGTTACGTGATATTTGATGTATTTTTAAAGCCCCAGCTCCTGAAGTTAAGTGGGTATGGGAGAATTTCAGCTTTCACTTTGGTTTGTTTTTAAATAAAATACATTTCTAGCCCTGATGGTTGTGGAGAAAAGCTTGAAGACATGATCCAGGGACATCCTAAAGGCCAAGAAACCAGAAGACAAATAAAAGACCCTCCCTGCACCCTTTTTTTTAATCATGATTTTTTGAGGCCTGATTCATGGTTTTGAACACCTGAGATTAATAATGCTGCTAGAACAAAATGGATCCTTAATAAAAAGTTTGACCATGTTGGGTCTATAGTTTCTCATAGTCAGCAACTTACGATTCATGCAGGTGATTTTAGGCATATCCCATCTTCCATTCCCTTGACACCGGATAGTTGGAATATGGCGCTGGATGAAACCATCTTTGCAATGGTATCTAATCAGGGAGTTGATTTCATAGCGAGGCTTCATCTTCCCAAAAGTCTTTGCATTTTCTACAACAGGAGGCTGACCACAGGCAACTAAAGACCAAAAAGAACCAAGCTCATAGGTGTCATTCCAAAGTGAGTCTAACCCTGCAGTCGTTACTCAGGAAGGCACCAACTGACTTCGTAGGAGTCTTGCCTGAATCAGAACTGCAGGATCAGCCCTGTTGTGACATGGCTGAGCAGATGTTAATGTTACAAGAATGGAAATGGAAACTTGCAGACAAAATTGATGGAGTTTCCTTTTTGTTTTGAATTTACTATGTGGTTTTATGGCCAACAGAAAATGGGAATAAAACAGCAATTTCTGCAGAACTCCAAAGGCCATTAACTCTACATCAAAAGGTTTTTCAAAAAGGGCTAATTCATAAACTTAGTCTGGAATTCTCCTTTTGAACAAGAATATATGTGAAACACTGGAGACCTGTGGATCCATCAATGATATATCAACAAAATGCAGTAAATCTAAGGATGTTACATTAGGCAGCAGTGGGGAAGGTTTGGGTTTTGACTGCACCAGTCTGTAAAGGCTGAGAATTTCAGGTGATCAGCTGAGTGCACAGCTTCTAGTAACAGCAAGGTTTCATATTCCCACCCATTCTAATGGAGCAAAGCCACAACACAGCTGAGCTGTATGAATCCAAACATAGTTCAGGTTTAGAGAGCGTGATAAAATAATCTTGCTTCGGAAAACACGTGGATAAAAGTCTGTGAGAAAATGCCTTCGACGGGAGCTGAAACACCAACTCAGGTAATAGCAGGCATTGACTGTATGCTCAGTCCAGACCATAATTCTGTTAACTAAAGAGAGTTCTCAGAGCAAACAAGCTCTCTCATTGGTTTTCTCTTCAATCAGTCCAGCAGTAGGAGTACTACAGTACTCTCTGCTGTTAGAAGGGTGACTCCACCTTCTGACCCTGCCTAGCCACTTATTTTTGGTTAATTTAGGCTACTGAGTTGTTGGAAAGCTATACAATCTGCCCAAAATATAATCTTGCTGGGCTAGAAAAAAAAGAAGCTGGTTTAAAGCTGGTAAGCATAAGCCCATCTGAGGATCCATTATGCCAGTCTTCAGGCAGAATTTGTCCCCATTACTTTATAAAGCAGGGTCACTCAGATGTATGAATGCAGGGAATCATTCCTATTTTAGTCACTATCACATGGTGATGGTTTCTCACCTGTTCCTTTCTTGCAGGTATATGTGAGGTGGTAATTGCATGGCACATCATTCCATTGGCCATTCTCATGCCAAATTATAACAACACAGTCTTCTCCAGCAGAAAAGAAACTGTCTGGCTGGTTAGGTCGCCAGTTTTCATATTGCTGCAGAAAAGAGGAGTAAAGTTATTTCCGGAGTCAGGGCATATTACATTCTGTATTAGAGAAGATCACATAATATTACCTCAGAAAGTGGGCAAATTCAGTAGTTCAACCCAGGCAATTCAGCACAAATTAAACAAAAATGGATGTACAATTAATAGAAGTGGGAGGGAATTGATTATCTTAATGGAAAAAAAAATAAAGCTTCCTCCTCCTACATCAGACCTGCTTCTACCAGTCCATTTTTATTAATACCACATTCATACAGAAATTGAACAGGAGAAATTCCTGCCATCTAAACAATGCAGTTAAAAAAGCAGTACAGACACAGAGATACACAAAGGAAACCAACTACATGCGGTTTGGAGCAAACCAAACCAAACACAAGGAGGCATTGCTCTTGTTCGTTTAATCGTAAGCCTGTCGCTGAGCCTAGCAAACAAATAGAGACAAACTGTGGACCTGACCCTGAAAAGAGTTCCATCCCTGGCAGATTCTGATGGGGCTTCATTCACAAAATTGGTCCACACATACGTCATTGCAGGAGATGGACTTAAGATCATTCAGTGATGTCATTTGTGGTGGTGTGGGGGAGGGGAGGGAGAGAATTCAATCTGCTCTGTTGAACAACAAGCCAGGAGTGCGTGAAAAGTTGTAATATAGGAACAGTCAATACTGTATCAGATTCAAGGTCCATTTAGTTCAGTATCCTGTCTCTGACATCGGCCAGTACCTGATGCTTCCGAGAAAGGTGTAAGAACCCCACAGTAGGCAGATGTGGGATAAGTCTCATCCTGGTTTCCAAACAGATACAGCAACTAAAGACATATTTTCCCCTCCATTAATGGAGACCACGCCCTTTTTGGATTTCTCTGACCCTATTTTAATTTCTTCTTAAAAATGCATATGTCATAAAAAACAAAACAGAAAAAAGATTTGGAACACTACATATAATAATTTTCTTTTGTATTCCTGCTGTGTCACTGCTGGAAGAATTGTATGAAGGATAAAAATAAGTATCTGAAAATAGGAATTCATATAAATGCCAGAACCTAGCCAGCCAATCAGCTCCTTCTATGGTCAAAGTGGCCCCTCAATGCTCACATTTGAATTTGGCACTTACATCCTCCTGACTGGACTTTGTCCATATAAATGTCCATAAAAGAATAGCTTTTTAAAATATAAATAACTTTATGAAGTTACCACAATTCAGTACCCATGTGAACACATTTAGAAATAAAATTAACGAGCCACTCACAATGCTGAATCAGGCTATTAAAAAGCTGAGTTTAATGCTTAACCTTTTCCTACAATATGTCATGTTATCCACCACAAGTCTAATTATCTAAGCACTTCTCAACTGTAATGTTCTAAACTGAACTGCACTGAATTTATTACAGGTGCCTAACTCGTAAAACATCCTCCTTGATGTGTGGGACTAAGTTAATTTAGGGTTGCCAGGAGTCTGGTTTACAACTGGAATGGCCAGTCGAAAAGGGACCCTGGTGGCTCCAGCCAGCACCGCTGACCAGGCTGTTAAAAGTCCGGTTGGCAGTGCAGCAGGGCTAAGGCAGGCTCCCTGCCTGCCCTGGCTCCATGTGGCATCCAGCAGCAGCGGCATGTCCCTGCGGCCCAGGAGGCTCTGCGCGCTGCCCCCGCCCTGAGCGCCAGTTCTGCAGCTCCCATTGGCCAGGAACCACGGCCAATGGGAGCTGCAGGGGCGGTGCCTGTGGGCAGAGGCAGCACCTGCAGGCCAGGGCAGTGCATGGAGCTGCCTGGCCATGCCTCTGCCTAGGGGCTGGAGGGACATGCTGGTCACTTCCAGGAGCTGCGTGAGGTAAGCGTTGCCTGGCTGGAGCCCTCATCCCACACTACCTCCTGCACTCCAACCCCCTGCCCCAGCCCTGATTCCCCTCCCACACCCAAACTCCCTCCCAGAGCCCGCACCCCCCTCCCGCATTCTGAACCCTTCAGCCCCAGCCAGGAGTCACATCCTGCACCCCAAACCCCTCATCCCTGGCCCCACACCAGAGCCTGGACCCCCAGCTGGAGCCCTCACCCCCCCCCACACCCCAACCCCCTGCTACAGCCTGAAGCCCCCTCCCATACTCTAAACCCTTTGGCTCCAGCCCAGAGCCCCCTCCTGCACCCCAAACCCCTCAGCCCCACACCAGAGCCCACACCCGCACTGGAGCCCTCACCTCCTCCCGCACCCCAACCCTCTACCCCAGCCCGGTGAAAATGAGCAAGTGAGCAAGGGTGGGGGAGAGCGAGGGAGGGGAGATGGAGTGAGATGGGGACTTGGAGAAGGGGTGGGGCCTCAGGGAAGGGGTGGGGCAGAGGGCGGGGCAAGGGTGTTCAGTTTTCTGCAATCAGAAATTTGGCAACCCTAAGTTAATTTCACTTCAGTGTTCAGCATCACTAACACAAGACATATACAGGTCCTTCTTCATTAAGCGCCAGAATTCAGCAGTTTGCGGTGGGAGTGCAAATCCTTGATGCACAGCAGCTAAGCACAATGCACAGTATCCAAACATGCAAAAGCAGGGATCTGCAGTGTGCATGACTTTCTGCATCACTCTGTGCACAAATGCAAAATGGATCTGTATGCATCCCACAATGCAAAGCGGGTGGGTCAGGGAGGCCTTACCTGGGCATGGTGATGCAAATGTGACTGAGGATGCATAAGCATGGGTCAAAAATTCTGCCCTGAGTAATGCCAGTAAAAGAGTAACTCCATGGAAGTTAGTGGAGTTACTCTGGATTGACAAAGTAAAATCTAAAGAGGATGTTCTTCTATGCCTGCTCAGTCCAGGTGCTGGGACCCTTTTGCAGCATGCTCAGATAAGACACTTAGGAAAACCAGAGATAACAGCCAGGATCCTGGATAGATGCCTGAGCCAAAGTGTACTCAATAGAAAGAATCCCATTGATTTCAATAGGTTCTAAAATGGTCTGATCCTTCAACACTCCTGGGAGGTTCTGCGGATTTGTGGAAGTCGAGGGTGCTCTGCACCCCAGGTGTGTGAGTTGAGGGGGCTCAGCACCTTGTTGAATTGAGCTCTAATCATGTATAGCAGTTTGTGGGAGTTTTACATCATAATGGCTTCAAACTTTTTTTGTTTGTTTTGTTGGCAGGGCTGCAGCCTAATGGTGCAGGATCATATCTAGACGCTGTGGTTTGTGCAAGAATATCTGATATCCCTCGACATGACATGCCGTTGCCTCACATCTGATATCATCATTGTACAGATTTATTTTGGCTGGGCACCTCTGATTTTGCTTGATGTTAATGCCGGAATTGCTTAGGAGAGGAATTTCCAAACTCCTGAACTGCTTTCTTAAGTCTCCACCCTGCTCCTCTGTAGTTTTTCAATACCTTATTTAGCCACACTTCACTGATTGGGAGATAGGAGATGTGAGGGGGAAAGTATCTCACAGTTTGGATGGCATGTGTTGCTTTACGAATGCATTAATATCCTTTTTCTTGTTATGGGAGAGATTTTGGGGAATCATGGGCTTGAGTCTCCTCTGACTTACAATGGTGTAAATCAAAAACCACAAGGAGTCTGGTGGCACCTTAAAGACTAACAGATAAGGTGCCACCAGACTCCTTGTTGTTTTTGTAGATACAGACTAACACGGCTACCCCCTGATACTTGACACGGTGTAAATCAAGAGCAACATTATTGAGATTAGTGGAGTTACATCAGCATAAAACTGGTGGGAGAGAAGAATCAAACCCCACGTGTCAGTTATTAGGCTACAGCATTTGCATGCAAAGATATCCCATGTCTATAATCACTGCACTTGCGAAGTTTAAAGGCATCTCCTATATTTGTGAAAATGCATCCAAAATACTTGATTAATAATTCCTCTGTTGGGAAACACTGCTCAAATATCCTAAACAAAGCATCTTTCTTTTTAGTGGTTATGTCATTTGAGATCCTTATATTTCAACTCAATTACTGTATTTTACAAAAATACATTGTACCAAAATATAGCATATTTCAGTTCCCCATTCCTTGGCACTGTTTATTGTGCAGATTTTTTTTTTAAGATCACGTGTAAAAGAGTTCAGCAACCGAACTCACAGATGGATCCAAAGAATACTGGCACTGTTCCAGTCACTCTGCAGCTAGCTTATATCTTCATGTAAATTGTTACTGTCTCCACAAATCAGTGAAGCCATTATTAAAGGGCTCTTACTCTTATCCTGATAGTTTTCAAGCCAGCCTGAAGTCATCAATCAAAGGTAAACTGACATCTTACCAACATCATTAGTCTTCATTTCTGAAAACCTGAATACATTCAAATTTCAAGTTAACTCAAGGTGGAAGAGCTACTATGGGCTTTTTTATCTACAACAAAAATATTATGGAGTTAAGCTATCAAACAGACCGACCTAAAAAACATTACCCTCATGGGCAATATGGAAGCAAGGCCAGGAGGAAATCACTGTAACGCATAATGTGAAATGATGCCTGAGATCAAAATGTTAAAGCACATCCAGGAAGCATAGATAGGGACCTATACTCATTGCCATTTCTGCAGCCCCGAAGGAAGAGCAATGCCAAAGGTTGGGCTCACTGCACTTGTTTCCTCCAGCCACACAGTGGACCTGCAAGGATGGTGTTGATGGAGGGGACCTATACATTGGAATTAACACTCCAATGAGGTGCACAGAGTAGTTCATATCTCTCAATGCTATTGTTTCAGTCTATCTGCAGACTCGGGAAGCCATTGCTCTGTTGGTAACACTCAGGTCACATTTTCAAGCTCATCTTCACAACTGTGATGGCTAGAGATTTAGGGCTTCTCTATTCTACAAAGTCTTTGCTGGTCACGTATATGTTACAGCAGCAAAACCTCCTAGTGAAGACATAGCATATGCTGGCTACACTATTCTGCCAGCATAGCTACACCTCCTCTCTGAATGAGATTAGTTATGCCAACAAAAGCATTCTTCTGTCAACATAGTTGCATCTACACCGGGGGGGGGGGGGGGGGGGGGGTTACCAGCATAATTATGTCAGCTGGGAGTGCCTGATTTTTTCACTCTCTTAGCCGACATAGCTATGCTGGCAAAACTTTGTAGACTACACCAAGTCTTACTCGTTTTCAATGAGATGTTGAGATGCTGTGTCATCGCATGACTCCAGGAGCTGGTCCTAGGCACAGGAATAGAGTGTCTGTATGCCTTAACCTGGCCCTTAGGAATCACACAACAATATTGCCCTGCGATCACAGTCCAGCTGAGAACAAGAGTAGGCCCTTAATACATCTTCACTGCTTATAACAATAATAACAACAAGGAGTCCTTGTGGCACCTTAGAGACTAACAAATTATTTGGGCATAAGCTTTCGTGGGCTAAAACCCACTTCATCAGATGCATGGAGTGAAAAATACAGTAAGTAGTATATATATATGAAAAGGGGGGTGGCCCCTCCAAGGGGGGGGGGGGGGGTGTCAGTGCTAACGAGGCCAATTCAATTAAGGTGGAAGTGGCCTATTCTCAACAATTGATTACTTTTGTAGTGCACTGTGCTGTAGGCTTCCTGTGTGACCTTAGACTATGTCTACACTGCAATTAAAAACTCGCGCTGGCCTGTGCCAGGTGACTCAGGCTCTCGGGGCTCAGGCTGCAGGGCTGTATTATTGCAACGTAGACTTCTGGGCTCAGGCTGCAGCCCAAGCTCTGGGACCCTCCCCCTTTGCAGCTTCCTAGACCCCAAACATCTACACCATAATTAAACAGCCCCTTAGCCCAAGTCCCACAGGCCTGAGTCAGCTGACATGAACCAGCCATGGGTGTCTAATTGCCGTATGTCCTTAGTCTCTTGGTTCCTTATCTGTAAAATGGGAAGACGGTGAGGCATTCAGATATTATGGTAGTGGAAAGCATATAAGTATCTAAAATACATTTACTATTATGTCCCTCAGGTGAATGGATTTCTATAAACTTCATTTTCCCCCATATTTTGCCTTGAATTAAACTTAACCAGACTCTGCCAACTGAGTGACAGACTGTCTTTTAAATTAAATTAAGTCCAAGGAAACAAACAGTTAATAGCAAACCTTTGTCATTCAGAAGTATCACTAATCAAAATGAGCAACCACAGTATTCCCATCATGAAGACATCTCTGCAAATATTCGAATACACTCTGCTTTATAAAAGCTTAGGTACTTATAATAGTTTAGGATAACCACCCATACTTTGGAAACTAATAAGTAATCCACTTAGCTCTTTAGCTGTTTGCATATTGTCAAGGTGAATCTGTGGGGAACAGCATCTTAGCATTGTAATAGCCATCCAATGATAACAGCCATTTCTTTATCAAGGAAATACATACCAAGTGGCTGTGATCAATAGCTGGGATTTTACATTCCAAATAGTCAACAGACACTGTGTGTAATGAACCACAACAAAATAAACCTTTGATGCAAACAAAACTTAATTACTTGACCCTTTTCTTGTGTAAAGGCCAATAATCCCTTCTATAACTAAACCCAAGAAATTATTTACTAGAAGTATGTCTAATCTTTACACAATCTTACGCTGTTTTTCATCCTGGAGGAAGGGAACATTTTCTGCAACTTTACAGGATCTCCAGCACAAATTTATCCTGGCATTTTTTTGGCACTTGTTATTATGAATGTGATCTGTATTCTCGTGGCTGTCCTCTCTGAATGCTTCACAATGAGAAACTGATATGGCATATCACAACACTGAGAAAAGGACATCAGGAGTGGGCTGAATGATTTCTCTGAGGTCTGTTTTATCTTAAAGTTAAGCAACATTTCCTGACTGGCATTTATCAGTAAACTGGTTTAAACTGAGCACTAGAAGCTTTAACAACACCATGGCCACTTGCAATTGTCTCCTTTTCCCTAACGCTCCCTGAGAATGGGAATATGCTCTTCCATAATGACAGATAAGCCCTTAGAAGTTCTTATCAGGAAAGTCTGCTGACACAGTCACCCACATGGTGGGATTCTTTTGAAATTCATTTACCTAGGATAGCTCAACTCAGAGGTTATATCTGCTTTTCAATGAGGTCCTGCTATTTACCAGTTTTACAGCTGAAGCACAAGGTGGTCAATTGACTTGTCCCAGGTTACAGTGAGTCAGTGGATCAGTTCAGACTTTACTGGCAGATTACTCTATTAGACAACATTGCTTCTACTAACTGAGAGACCTGGAAGAGAACTGGAAGGAATTTCACTTTCCATAAACAGCAAGAAAAAAAGTCAAGGGTTTATTTGTAAAGATTCAACAATGATCCTAACAACATTTCCACTTATAATCACAGCATCACTTAATATTTAAATGAATCTGATATTTGCTCTGGGAAAGACAAGATGTTACATTTGAATTGTTGCACTGAATTAGGTCCCAATCCTGCAAACAGTTCCACATGTGCTTAACTTTAAGCATGTGAGTAGTTCCATTGACTTCTCTGGGACTATTCATGCACTTAAAGGCCCCTGTTCAGTCAGGTATTTAAGCACATGCCTAACCTTAAATACATGAGTAATCCCAAGGAAATCTTTGAGGCAGCTCACATGCTGAAGCACCTCACTGAATCCCGGGCCAGAGGTAAGTGTGTGTTTCGCAGACTCAGAGCCTTAATAATTAAGAGTGAAATTGTGGCCTCTTTGAAGACAATGGGAATTGCCCCACTTTAACCAGGCAAGGATTTCACCCTAAGGATTTAGGCCCTGAAACTACAACTGGATCTGTGCAGGCAGACCACTGCTTCCCCATGAATCAGCTTGCAGGATAGGGGCCTTAGTTAGCGCATGTTCATGTCTTTCTGGAAATATCCCAGAAAGACCACGTGCATACCCTATAAATATTTACATCTCAAGTAGAATATGTATCTTTTTGAGAGAATATTACCAATGCCATATAATGAAGATCCAATCCCTGCTTAGAACCAGTGACTAGCTGATGTATAAAATCAGTGTGAAACTTGTATTTTGTATTGCAAGGCTAGGTGTTTGTTTGGCTTCGTGGCTTATTTTTTTTATTTGAGAACTCATGAAAAGGAGAAACTTTGTGTTGAGCATGATGGGAACCTTCCACTAGATGGAGCTGCCTACCCATTACTATGCCTAGATATTAATAATCAGCTGCTGTGTTACACTATCTTGTTTGAATAAAACTGAAAAATTTAAAAGATACTGAAAAGATATTAACTTCTCCTTTCCATGCTTGATTCAAAGCCCATTGATGCCAATGGAAAGACTCCCACTGACTTCACTGGACTTTGGATCAGGCCCTCATTGATCAGTTTTCATCATGCTTCATATATTTAGCTTAGTGAGGACAATGTAGTTTGCTCTATTTGTATGCATAAGGGGGACTTTTAGAGGAAGTTCAGACTGCTCCATACAGAAATTAATGAGATACTGGCACTGTTGGTAAGAGGGGAGTTTCCTTGCTGCCTTTGTCTACTAGCTAAGGCTACATTAGAGAAATGTGAACCCCTGGAACTTCATCAGTGTACAAAGCGTCTCTGATGTAGACAACGACTATCTAGGTATGTGTATGATCCCCAGCTTGAGCAATGTGCTAGTTGTCTACCTGACTGCCACTCTCCACCCAAGAAGTAGTTGCATCCATCAGAAGTGCTGTATGTACAAAATGTGTAAAATGTTTTAGGATCTTTGGGATGAAGTCCACAATATAAATGATTATCATGATTTAACATAACTTTGCTCTTTATTTGGCTTTTTAAAAATAGGAACAGGAATTTAATTAATGTTTAGGTCTTCCCTATGTGAATGTTGTAGAAGGACCAATCTAACTTGATTAAACTAATTTGCCAGCGGGAAGATATCTTTGTTTTGAGAAGTATGACAGAGGTATGTTAGTAGAGTACATGAACTCTGGGAATTATACTAAAGTAATTATATAAATCAAAATCTACACAATTGTATTTTTCGCATGTGCGACTAACTAGAGAGACACACACCAAAAATGCCCCATTTTGTCATTTATTCCAACCGTTATTGCAGGTTTTAGGCTGCTATGAGTTTCAACCCAAAGCCAAATGTAAAGTGCCTCAGAAGTAATTGCCTAGACCTTTGGGGTAAAAAGAGAGACCGCCCCTTCCCCAAAAAAGTTTGTTTAAGAGGCTTCTTACTAGCCTGAGACATTCTGAGCTAAGAACATACCTGCCATTAAACAATATACACCTCTATCCCGATATAACATGACCCGATATAACACAAATACTGATATAACGCGGTAAAGCAGTGCTCCGGGAGGGGCGGGGCTGCACACTCCAGCAGATCAAAGCAAGTTCGATATAACGCGGTTTCACCTATAACGTGGTAAGTTTTTTTGGCTCCCAAGGACAGCGTTATATCGAGGTAGAGGTGTACTTTAAATAATAATAATAATAATACATAGTTCTCCTGGCTTAAGCATGTCAAATGAGCATTTTAGAGAGGGGCTGTAATGACTGTTATATCTGAAAATCAAAATATTTGGTAGATTTAAAATCCCTGTCTTCAAGAAACCTATGGATCTCTGGCACAATAGCCTTTGTGTTTGCAGTTGACCACAGTATTTTTTAGTCTGTTTTATTTAACTCACAGGCAGCCTACCTCTCTACAAAGTTCTATGTATTTTTAAGTCCTTTTGTGTTCAATACAGCTATTCTTTCTGGAAGGGGAGGTGTTATAGATTTAAGTTAAAACAGTCTGATTCGCTGACCAATAAAGAAAAGAATAAGGAAGGACTTTGTTTTTAACAGAATGAAACTTTTGTTTTTATGTAGCTACCTAACACTGGCAAAGAAGTCCAGTATTACAAACATGAAGCATAACACTCTTGCTGAAGGGAAGAAAAACTAACGTAAGGTCTCTGGGCAGTTGTTAAAGTGGCAACATGCCCATTACTTTCCTGGCTGCCAGCATTCTATGAGCGACAGACAATCTGGCCACAGACACTAGCCAGCTCCTTAACACAGCACTAATCTTGTGTAATGGAAGTGAGCTCACTGCCATACAAAGCACTAATTATCAACAGCATTTTCCAAAGGATATGAATAGACAGAGGTCTGAAGCACAACCCCAAGTAGCAATATGTGCTTAATCCATAACATGGAACATTGAAACATAATTCCAATGGGCTCGTTCACCACTCTACTTGTTTGCAAGGGTATTTAATGGTGAAATGCTAGCAATCCAAATACAAAGAGAAGAAACTGCCAAAAGTGACACCAGATTTTTCTATATAGATGAGTATGCTTTATGGCTATAAAGGTTGCTATTAAAATTCAGTTTCCCTATGAGATTTTCAAATGCCACATAATATTTATTTATTGGCTTTTGAAAAATAGCTTGGAGAATGTCCCAGCTGATTAGGACTGGTAATATTCATCTCTAAGTCTTTCTTGCACTTATCAGCCTTTGTTGCTGACTTTGTCCTAAACTTAGCTGAACTGAGCAGGGTTTAAGATATGCAATCATCCACCTTGATATGGTCTACCTATTCCTTGCAAATAATTATTTCAGGACTCTAGTCCTTTTTCCCTCTTCATAGTCCCACTGTGATTTTCCCAGGTTTGTTTGGTTGTTATTAGTAATATTTTTTACAGTATATTTGCAACTGTGGACTGTTCATAAACAGTTCTTAGCAAATACTCCAATGAGCATTCAATAGTCAAACTGTGTGATTAGTCAGTTAAATCACATGGTATGATTCCTATTCCCTGAACTGTTGCCGTACAAATATTTTATTTGCATGAATAAAAAATCCTAACCATACATTCTGGTGAAGGAAAAATATTCACAGAAGTGCTTGCAGAAAAGTGAATAGAAATGGATAGGAATATGTTTAAAAGGAAATCACTATTTTGATTTTGCAAAAATGTTTGTGAAACAAACTCTTACACATGTCTGTTTTAGTTCCCAAATAAATTAGAAACTAGTAGAAAAGAGCCTTGTCAGAGGAACACAAACACCAAACTACAGGACAACATGACATGTAATATGTCATGGGTTCTAAATCCACGGTTAACATATTCTCTCTGGCATAGTATATAATTCAAATGCAGCCTGCTGCCTCCAGGGTGCAGGGCAATGTCTTGAGGGGAAACTCTGCTTGAGTTCCAGCCAGTATTGCATGATGAAGTTCTGGAAGTACTCTGGCCACTACTCCTTCACTAACAGGACTTCAACACTTGATGCTGAGGACCTCGCCAACTAGAGGCTGCTACGGAATCTCCTATTTTGGGAAAGATTATTGAGAAGATTGAAGCCAAGCAGTTATGGCAATATTTGTAGCCTGCAGATTTCCTTGATGGTAGCCCATCTGGTTTTAGACACGGCTATTGATCTGAAATTGTGTTGGTGGCATCGGTCAATAATCTCTCCCTGAGACCATTTACAGCAGTAGCCCACTTGTTAAACAGAATTGTTTGCTGAGATCAAACAGCACTTGTGATCTGGGGGTTGCACTGGACTTCTGGGTGAAATTCAAGGTGTTGTTTTTTTTCTTTACAACTCTAAGTTTTTTTTGGTCCAAGTTATCGTATAGAGACATCTGCTTTTCATGCTGCTCTAACACAGTTGCAATCAGCAGAGGCACTGAAGCTGGAGCTCCCTTGATATACAAGAGAGAGAACTGCTGGTAGAATGTTCTCCACCTGGCACCTAAATTCCACATAATGCTTCTTGTTCGCACGGTCTGCCACTGCCTAGACATGTGAATTTTCTGGACATGCTGCAATGGTCATGATTTGCTCAGGAATTTGGAGGAAGGACTGGATGATGTTGGGCAGGGTTGTTTGTTGCTTCAGTTGAATGGTGTTACAGGCCAGAGCAGATTATGATTATATTGGTGATTTGGCAGTAGATTCACACTGTTCAGTGTAAGTATTGGTTATTATGTTTTAAATACGTGAAGAAGTGTCCAGAACTTAGTGCTGACGCTTTCAGCACGTATATTTTAGGAGTAAAAATAAATTTGTCAAATATAAATAAAATATGACCAAGTCTATAAATTCAGGACAGTAAAATGGCAGTTATGTGCAAAATAGTTTATATGTGGAAAACTGGCACCTGTTTCAATGAGCACTTGCTCTGCAATGCCTAGGGTGTATGATAATAAGGTGATAAGTAACAGTCAGCATGGATTTGTCAAGAACAAATCATGTCAAACCAACTTAATAGCTTTCTTTGGCAGGGTAACAAGCCTTGTGGATAGGGGAGAAGTGGTAGATGTGGTATATCTTGACTTTAATAAGGCTTATGATTCTGTCTCGCATGACCTTCTCATAAACAAACTAGGGAAATACAACCTAGATGGAGCTACTATAAGGTGGATGCAGAACTGGTTGGAAAACTGTTCCCAGGGAGTAGTTATCAGTGGTTCATAGTCAAGCTGGGAAGTGCATATCGAGTAGGGTCCCACAGGGATCAGTTCTGGGTCCAGTTCTGTTCAATATCTTCATCAATGATTTTGATAATGGAATAGAGAGTACACTTATAAAGTTTGCACACGATACCAAGCTGAGAAGAGTTGCAAGTGTTTTGGAGAATAGGATTGAAATTCAAAATGAACTGGACAAAATGGAGAAATGGTCTGAAGTAAACAGGATGAAAGTCAATAAGGACAAATGCAAAGTACTCTGCTTAGGAAGGAACAATCAGTTGCACACATACAAAATCGGAAATGACTGCGTAGGAAGGAGTACCACAGAAAAGAATCTGGAAATCATAGTGGATAACAAACTAAATATGAGTGAATAGTGTAACACTGTTGCAAAAAAAAAGCAAACATAATTCTGGGATGTATTAGCAGGAGTGTAAGCAAGACATAAGTAATTCTTCCTGCTCTACTCTGCATTGATTAGGCCTCATCTGGAGTATTTTGTCCAGTTCTGGGCACCACATTTCAGGAAAGATGTGGACAAACTGGAAAAAGTCCTGTGAAGAGCAACAAAAATGATTAAAGGTCTAGAAAACATGACCTATGAGGGAAAATTGAAAAAATTGGGTTTGTTTAGTCTGGAGAAGAGAAGAATGAGAGGGGACATGATAACAGTTTTCAAGTACGTAAAAGGTTCTTACAAGGAGGAGGGAGAAAACTTGTTCTCCTTAACCTTTGAGGATAGGACAAGAAGAAATGGGCTTAAATTGCAATAAGGATGGTTTACGTTGGACATTAGGAAAAACTTCCTGTCAGGGTAGTTAAGCACTGGAATAAATTGTCTAGGGAGGTTATGGTATCTCCATCATTGGAGACTTAAGAGCAGGTTAGACAAACACCTATCAGGGATGGCCTAGATATTACTTAGTCCTGCCATGAGTGCAGGGGACTGGACTAGATGACCTCTCTAGGTCCCTTCCAGTCCTCTGATTCTATGATCTCACTGAAATATTTTACAGCCACTCTCTTGTACTCTCTTGTTTCAAGCTGAGCATGTCTGTGGGCTGTAGGGAAAGTGGCATGCCCAAAAAAGCACCTTGGTGCCAGTGGATATGTCATCTTATCTAGCCAACTCAACCTTTCATGAAACTTTCGGGTTATCCTGCTATTCGTCCACACAACAGGAAACCACGAAGAACTACTACATGAAAGCAGCTTTAAGTCTAAGTACCAAATCCTGCCAAGAAAACAACAAAGGCAGACCCAACATCCACACTGAACCCCATTGACTTCAATGAGATTCCACATAGGTGTTCAAGGTGACCTGGACAATTCTTTTTTCAGCATGGGGGCATAAGACACGCCTATTTCTGTTATTCTAGGATATCTCCTCCATCACAAACAAAAGTTATTTTTTAAAGGAAACAATGGACGGATGGATAAACATCATTTGGGCCATGAAAAAATATTACTTGCATTCACAGTGAATCCATTTGTTCTTGTTTGGTTTGTCAATGACCTACGTATTTTCTCTCAGAAATTCTGCCTAATGATCAGTCCATATATTTACAACCTGTATCTTCATGGATTCCAAGACTTGCCTCACTTACTGGAATTGTCATTGCTAACCACATACAAATGCCAGCTGATGCATGAAAACTATGCACTGGAAAAGAAGAGCAGTTTTATTGTTGCTGCTTTTGATAAATTGCCAATAGCTGACCATTTTTCATGAGAAAAACGAAGGCCAAGATTTTCAAAAGGGGCTGACTACATACAGATTCTTGAAAAATGGTACCTAAACAAATGGTTTGATTTTCAAAAATGCAGAGTGCTTGCCAATGGGAGTTGATAGGTGTTCTGTACTTTTGAAAAGTAGATATCTTACATAGAAGCTTAAGCTTTCATTTTTTAAACTCTTGGCTGGAAAGGTCCCAAACACTTTTTTTAAAAAAAAAAACACTGAAGTGATGTGAACTGATTTTATCTAACCTGCACAACAGTTCTCAGTGAATTGAAATGAAACTTTTCATCGGATTATATATGTCCAATTTTTTTCCTCAACTGTATCTTGTCACTTAAACTTTTCTGCATTACTAGACTGATGAAAACGCTCATTTTATCCATCCATCACATTTCATCATGTTAACATCTCAGCGCTGATCTCACATGAGCTTACAGGGAGAGTATAGAGACTTTTTCTCTCTCTTTTTGGGCAGTGGAAGTGAGAGAAAGCAAGGCCAACATTTTGGTTTTGGATGTAGTTCTCATTGAAGTCAGTTAGAAATGGATGTGCACATCCAAGGGATGGCTTTAGTCCTGGTACACAATAATCAACGTAAGCATATATTTATGTCCAACCCTGATCATATTTAACGTGGTTGGCACTTACAGTTAAAAAAATCTGGAAAAACACAACCTATGATGGATATAAATTGAAAATGTCAAAAGAGTGTCCTAATTTCCTTCTATTTAATTCACTGTTTTAAATATCTATTAGGTGCAAATAAAAAGTACATTTGAGCCTTTTTCCAGAAACTGTGCTAATAAAATACATGCCACCTTCAATAGATTGAATAATGATATTGTAGATTTCCTCATCTCCATGGAAAATGTGCATCAAACCTCATTCCCCAATCTCCAGTGGTAGAGTTTGAGGTTCACAGATTCCTAATTCTTGCTCTCTTTGCCCAGAATGAATATATAAGGCTATGTCTACACTTGCAGAGTTTTTGCGCTGTCAGTTTCACCGGTGATAGTGAACCAGTGAAAGAAAAGTGCTGGTTTGTGTACTCACTTACTTCCACAGGCGTCAGAGAATGTTCACATTTGCAGCACTTCCATCACTGATGAGAGCAGCGCACTGAGGGCAGCTATCCCACAGTGCAGCTCTCTCCATTTTGATGATAGGTCCTGTTGGAAGGGGAGGGGGTGATCGCGGGGCATCCTGGGTCCCTGCACAGCCTCCTCTCCCCAAACACTGATCAGCTCCAGTAGCTCAGCATTGCTCCAAGCAGGGGATCGTTTGCTCCATGGAACAGGCATTGTTACCTGGCCAGATGATAAGTGAGCGCTTGCCAAGAAAACAGGAAGGGGAGTTTCAAAGTTCCCGGAGCTTTACAGGGGGAAGGGTGGGATGTCTCTTTATCTAGCATCAGAGCAGCAGAGCTGCTGGCCAGAGTGGTCACCTAGGCACTGTGGGATATCCTCTGGAGCCGAAAAGCTCTGTAAACAGGAAGAATGTGTCTTCACTTGCACATCACCACAAAAGCATCACCGGTAAGAGCTGCACGCCTCTCATGGAGGTGGTTTTCTTTTTGTGGTGAAACTTCTGAGTTTCACCACAAATTTATTGACAAGTGTAGACGCTCCCATGGTTTTTGTGCAAAAAAGGGACTTTTTCTGCTTTAAATGGCATGTGTAGACGTGCCCTAAGTGAAGGAGAAATCTTGGTGATGTTGTAATATATACTATAGTTATTTCATTTGGGCAGCACTGGCTAAGAATGTGTCAGGATTTCCATTTCCATTATCATCACCTATTTCAGAAGGTTAATTTAAAGGAACTATGGGCATAATCTTCAAATGGGCAGTGAGACAAAAGCAGCTTTACATCACCTTGATATCCTTAACACTGTGAGGCCAACTGAAGACTGGTTTGGCCCTCTGGCAATAGTCAACTAGTCTTTAATCCAGTCAGAGAACACTGGTGCAGCACAACACTCCAGCCTCATTCCCAAGACAATTCTAATGCCAGAGCAATCCTCAGCTGACTGGGTAAACTGGTGTCTTTAAATCAACAGATCTAAGAAGCACTCTGGAAGGACAATATTGCTATGTTGCTCTGAGCATAGCACAGCAAAGACAATACCAGATCTCAATTAGAGATAGGCCTCCGCTATCCCCCAAAGTTCAGGATTGCTTAGGATCACGCTTTATAGGCAGACTCCTCTCTAATCTAAGAAATTGAAGTTAAGAGGACAGATGTCTGACTTTCTTCTTCTTGTAACCTTACTTATGGTGGTGTAATGTCAGTTTTCATGACTATAAATTGGATTGATAGGGCTAACACTTTATTCAAACCAATGGAATTTGAAGATGCAGCTGGTACATTCAGGGACAGTGCTTATGCATTTGATCAAGATGTAACTGGACATTTATTTAGCAGTCCAACAATTAATAGTGATAAATAGTCCAGTGAAGGGGGCAGAAATTATGGAAAATAATCTAAAAATTAGGATACTGTGAGCAAACAGGAAACTCAAGCAGAGTCACCGCATGCACAGAATAATTAACACATGGAATAAATGTCCATGGAAAGCTTTTGAATTGATGAGTACAAATGAGTTCAGGAGACACACAGATTGGTCCCAAAGGAAAGGATTGAGAGAAGTTGTAAAAAAAGCAGGAAAGTGGGATAAAGATCAATTTAAAAAAAAAAAAAAAAAAAAAGGCCTGTTCAGCAGATGGTCTTATACTGTGCTGGGAATGTCTTCTCTTCTTAAATTTAAAGTTAAAGCAAAAACTCAACACCCGTCTTTGCCCAGCAGCATGAGTTGCAAATAGAGCATCAGCTCTGGCTTTTGATTTCCTGGATTTTATCAGTTTGTGTCACACCAAACTTGCTTTTGCAATGTGTACGTTTACAACTCCCTTAGTATTTACCAGTGCGAAGATATGCTGATCCCACAGATAGAGCTAGATTATGCCTGACCCTATCAGAGTGCTTAGGAGAAGAGGGATCAACAAAGTGAATGGAGTACAAGGACTATGCAAATCTGATGCAGCCAAAGGTGGTAGACTCCCAAGAATAGGTGAAGATGAGGAAGTGATGTAGAGTAGCAGACTTCCTCTACCTACATTCCAAGAGACATTGTGCCTCCAGGCACAATTAAGCACATTTGTTCCAGCACTAAAGCAAGCACATGAGATTAAAGTTTGATTTTTCTTTTCTTTTCTCTGTACTCTCACCTGCAGCACACAACAGTTCTTCAAGAAATGGATCATTCACAAAACACTGATCTTGTAAAGGACTTTAAACCTCTATTTAAATCAAGTGGCAATTAATCAAATCAGCTTTGTTTCAGCTTTCTTACTAAAGACACCATATCTATGTGATAAGCAGTAGTGATCATAGTCCGTATGTATGTGACCTGAGGACCAGATGTTTCCTGGTTATAGAAGGATTCACAAATGGAAAAATAAGCATGACCAATCTGTTTATATAGTGTGTATCAATGGGTGTTAAACTGGCCATAAATCATCTGTCCCTTCTAAAGAAGAGATTGAATACTTTGGCTTGGATGATACTGAATCAAATCTAGCAGACAGATGGTTGAGTTAGTTTAGCTGAAGGTGGGAAGAGAATGTTTTCTTTCTGCACCTACTTGTTTTATTCTTTATTGCTTTGATGCTATAAAAAGTATCAATAGTACTCCAAAATCTTAGGGATAGAGCATTGGGTCCAGACCTTCTACACCCACTGCAGGTCAAGAAGG
The DNA here is from genome assembly GCF_002925995.2 of Terrapene triunguis. NCBI lineage: Eukaryota > Metazoa > Chordata > Testudines > Emydidae > Terrapene > Terrapene triunguis. The sequence continues at coordinate 44,913,559 of NW_020664420.1, read as the reverse complement.
AAGTCTGTAGAGGTGGTTTTAAGATGTCTTTACATCCCTTCCAACTGTAGGATTGCCATGCTTTAAAACAGTCTCAAAGCATGATTTAGAGCAGCCCCAGGGTGATCTTCCGGGGATTACTTGAGTGCAGAGGAACTGCTTCTATGGCCTGGTCTACACTACACAGGCCAACGTAAGGCAGCTTACGTCAACCTAATTATGTCAATGTACACACTACAGCCTTGTCCCGCCAATGTAAGTGCCCCACTATGCTGACATAATATCTCTATAATATCTGTATTACTTACATTGGCTATTGGCTGTCTTGTCAATTTCATGGCTCTGCCCAGCTCCAGACTCCTCAGCTGGGCTGCTGCTGGGTCTCCACTCCAAGTTGGACTTCCACCTAGGCTCCCAACTTGGGCTGTCCTCAGGGCTCCCCGTTCCCCACAGGGAGCTCTGCCCCCTGGGGTCCCAGCTCCCTGCTCCCTTCTGGAAGCTCGGCTGCACTGAAGCTCCCAGCTCCTGGCAGGGAGCCCGGCTGCCTCTCCTCTCTTTCCCCCCCGCCCCAGCTTTAGGCTCCCCACCGGGAGCATGGCAGCTGACCAGACTCCAGGAATGGATCTCCCCACCAGAGGTGAGATGGTCTGGGTGGCTTTCTCCCGCTCCTGGCTGGTAGAGGGGAGGCAACAAGCCTGGGGGCAACTGGGCTCCTAGCAGGGAGCCTGATTTCTCAGCTCCCCATACTGCCCATCTTCAGTCAGTAGAAGTGCTCTGGTGAGGATACGCACCACCGACAGAAGGAGGGTGGCGTGGATATCAGCCACCGCAGTAATTATATAGGTCAATTTAAAACTGCAGGGTAGACATGCCCTATGTCTCCTTCACCCTAAGAATGCCCTCTCCATAGGAGGCCAGAAGCAGGGGAGATATAGGAACCATTATGCCCACCCTATACAACCTGAGAATTCCCCCATGCTGAGGGACTCATCAGGCAGCTGAATACATCAACTTTACAGCCTTTTGGTACCAGCAAATAAGCACAAAGCAGTTCCACCAGGGATCAGAATCTGGGCCTTATATGATAAATGTCTCAGAATGTAATCTCTTTGGAACAGCGTCTGTGTGGATTTGTACAGCAGCTTTTCAGCACTACTGAAGAAGAAGAAAAGGTAGCAATCCAAAGCAAGGAAGTTTGTTGGGGTAAACATTTGGCTACTGTATTGATTCTGGAATTTGCCCTATTTTTTTCCATTTCCAATGGGTATTTGATAAACCACCAAAAGGCTTTTTAATTAACTTTTTCTTTTTAAGACATCTTACCAGTGTGCTGCCATCAGTCCAGCGGAAGTCATGTTCAAACATCTTATCATTGAGGCCAATCCACTGGTAGTCATGCCCGACACCTAACAGGAAAGGAACCACAAAGATATTTTTATTAACTTTCCCATAAAAGGGAGAAAATTCATCAAAGAATATAAGGAATTTTCACAGAATGAATCAGACTTCCTGTTCTTAAATAGCTTTCACTAAACATGCAAACAAATATTTACAGGCTCTTTTTTAGCCTTTTTATTTTAATTCAGGAAATCTACAGAAATATAGTCTCTTACCTAATTGTTTTAAACTATTGCCTATCTTCCCTTTATCCTGCACATCCCAAAAGATCAGATTTGCTTTCTACCTAGCCATGTAGTTTAAATGTCAGGCAGACAATTAAATGGGAAAAAAAACCTGCCTCACCAGTTTACTATAATAAAATAAGTATTTTCTTTTCCTTAGTAATGTCAAAAGTTTTTCCGTGACATTTACAGGAGAGACGTGCCAAACTCTGTGGCAGAAAGTCAGAGACCTGCAGACTTGTCAGGAGTCACTGCCAACTGCACTAAGAGGGTATGTCTACACAGGATAAAAAACTCCTGGCTGGCCCAGATCAGCTGACTCAGGCTCTGGGACTTGGGCTCTGGGGGTGAAAAATCTCCGTGTAGATGTTTGGACCTGGGCTGGAGCCCGAGCTCTGGGACCCTGAGAGGGTGGAGGGTCCCAGAGCTCGGGCTCTAGCCTGAACCCGAATGTCTACACAGAGATTTTTAATTACACAGCCCGAGCCCTGCCAGCCCGAGTCAGCTGACCCAGGACAGTCATGGCCGTGCAATGCGTCTTTTATCCCTACATAGACGTACCATGAGAGCTCCAAAGTTTTCTTACAACATGATATTCAGGGACTGAATACATGACCCAAGCATTAGTACAATTAATGAGGACTATTAGAAAATAACCCTCTCCAAATATTTTAATCAATAGCATTACTCAGTTTGTGCAGGCAGCACCTGATGCTGTGAAGAGTACCACAGAGCTGAATCTGTCTTGTAATGTAACATGAAGTGACTGATGCTTTGTGCCTGTGAAACAGTATTTAAGATGGCCTGGAGAACGAGATTGTCTAAACAATGAGCCTAGAATAAAGTCTCCAGAATAAAGGGCTGAACTTCTTTGTCTTTTATTGTCTTTTTCTCAGGACCTAAAACTTTAGGAGTAAAAAGTAGATTTTCTTTGAAGATCAGGTAATGATTAATAAAAAATTAACAGCAAAAGGAATGGTCGAGAATATGGTGTCTTCCTTTTAAAAATCAAATGATGATGCATATTTTAGAAGGGAAATATGAAAACTATCCAGAGGTTTGGAGGGTGTTTTCTCCGCATATTTTACTAGCTTTATATATCCTCAATCCAGAGTTGCTCAGAGGAATCCTAATGGTACGTACGGTTCACAAATATCTGCTCTTCATGAGACAAGATGCTTGTCAGGTGGGCTCCCTGGAGACGACATTCTCTTTCAGCTGCATCCCATGTGCGGCGATGGGCAAAGTATTTGTAGCATTGTCCTTGGAACTTGTGCCAACCGTAATCACAAGTCTCTGTATCTGTGACAAGTAAACAAAAAACACCCCTAAAATATGCAGGAAATGCACACACTTGAGTTTTATGCAAGTGGACAGAGGATTCTGCTATTTAAAGGCTCAGGAAGACACACAACCTAAGCCCCACAGATGAAAAAAAATAATCATTGATCCTGTAATTCTTATTCAAGTCCTAGGTAGTTTTATTTACTAAATTTCACCACTGGTCATAAGGAAAATTATGCTTTGCTTGTTAATCTGGAGGTTTTTGGTGGGTATTATCACATATGCTAGATCTTGAATATCCCAAAAGGGCATTATTATCCCCTAACTCTGAAAGAATTAAACATAGGTGCTCTGCTTGGACATAAGATTGCAGTGGCGCTATACTTTTTATTTTATTTTTTTTTGCTTACTTCATCAAATAATTCTTTGAGTTACTCTGTTCCATTACTATGAAGGACTGTGGTTGAAAATGGCCATGGAGAAAAGTAACTGTCATTGTTCAGCTAGCAGATGCAAAGTTGAAGTGCTATCTCAGCAAAGATTAAGGTTGGCCAAAAAAAGGGAGTAGACTTAAGTAAACTTGAGGTATCAATTTCTAAAGACAGCTGTAAAGCTGGAATATAAAGTAATGAACTGCACATTGTCTGTGCTTGGATGAGGAGTGGTACTGATAAGAATACACTATAGATAGGAGCTCACAACAGCCAATATTTCAATTCAGCTAAAGAGAAATAAATGTGAGCTTTGGAATTGTAGCAGTTTCTAGGGTTGATGTCAACTACAGTGTCAAGCTAAGGCAGCCACAGACAGAACAGATGGTGTAAAATGTCCATATTTATTTTGGTTCTGTGCTTTCACTGTACAAAGTGATCACATGGAAAAATAGTTTTATAGTAAGAAGGGTATAGAAAGAGTGAACCAGCTCCTCGGGTTTGATGCAGGAAATGTCTTTGAGGAGGAGTTGGTTTCGGGAAAGGTGGTCCCAGCATGATTTAGTGAAATCTAAAGACTGCTCTGAGTTATGCCGGTTGGAATAGTACCACTTCACCAGCTGAGGATCACCAGAGCGTAGCATGCTCTCACCCCACATCTTTCCAAATGTATGAACATGCCCCTGGCTCAACCCCCCACTGACCCCCCATGGTCCCTCTGCCAGAAGGCACAGAGCCAGCTTTCCACCACCTAAGGATTCCCCCACACAGTTCTGCATCACTCCCAATGCAATGATGTAGAAGTTGTGTATAAATTACATTTATTTGGGGAACTTGGTGGGGAGGGAGATTGGGATTTTTGCTTAAAAGTCAATGGCATGATTTGACCCAAGGGACTCCAGCTCCATGTGAGGGAGCGGTAGCCAGATATTTATACCAAGTGTGCCAATTCCTTAACTAGCACATTCCTTAGCTTTTAACTGGAGGTGATGTGTCAAAGCAATTGCCATACTGCAGTAAAATACATGTACATTTTTATATTGGACAAGTCAAGCTATAAAGAAATTGCTCATACTTTAAAGAATCTCAGCTATGGAATATGTAATCTACAATACTGAGTTTTTTTTTCTAGCTCCAATGATGTAGGCACATGCAGCAGTTGGAAGTTAATCTCCACGATCTGGGCAGTTTTTAAGTTTGGTCTGTCTGCGGCTGTCTAGAGCTTTTGTTTAACCACACAGCACTGACTAATTGTGCTGTATTCTTCAGGGTGGATGCTTCAAATGTTATTACTCATCTTATTTAGGAGCCTCATCTCACAGAAAGGAAGTCAAATAACAACAAACAGATGTAACGCACAGAGAGAGGGCTCGGGGATTACGCAGAATTAGGCCATCCCAATCCAGTGACTATCCACCAGGGAAGCCAGCTAAATAGTGTTTGAGGGGGCAGTGAGGCTTCAACACAAGGGAGACTAAGTTCGAAATAGTAAGTAATATGAGGCCTTGACCTACCACCAATGCTAGAAACACACACTGTATCAAAATTCTTCTCTTTAGCCTAAGCAATTGTTATTAACCTTGAAGAAAAGAGGGACTGTCATTTGTTTACCAGCCTCAGAAGATCAGGGTGAATATTTTCCCCAGAAAACTAAGGCTTTGCCTACAATGGGATTTCAGCCACCAGTGAGATTGTGCCAATGCAAACGCCTAACGGAGACACGGGCATTTCAAACCAGGATAGACTGCAAGGTTGCTGCATTGCTGTAAATGGTGCCTATGCTAGAAGCCTGGACTGGTGCAGCTAAGCAGACACTGAAATCCCACTGTAGTTAAGGCCTTAGTGACAGCATTTGGTAAATTAGGTTTTTCTTTGTTTGTATCACTATATAGTTTTATTTTTATATATATATATATATATATATATATATAAAATTATTCTTTCAGTAAGTAAGCAAGCTATAGGAAATGCAAACCAACCTAACCAAAAAGCAATGAAATACGTAGAGCCTGATTCATCACTGCATTGCATAGAGTTGAATCAGTCCCTTATTCTATTGCCAATGAGCATATCTCCCATTGACACTGCTGTGAGAGATACACATGTGTATTAGCAGGAGAGCTATATAACGGCTTATGCCTTTACTGCACATGGGAGTCTAGCGGCAGCAACGGCAGTACGTTTCCAATCTGATCTGTGCCCACTTGTGAACAATTGATGTGGGAGGACTTAGCCAGACTACATTGCATGCATACGCTTTATTTTCTGGAAGGTAATCACAGTTTTCTGTAAGCTGATCTCAAAATGTGTTGGAAAGACTGAAACACTGCTTGCTATGTTTATGGTGTTTTAAAAGTTGCCTTGTTTGTCCAAAGGTTTATTATAATTTAGAGGTTTGTTTTCAGAGATGTGTGCCAGGAGTTACCCACACGCTTCTGTTCCTCATAACAGCAATTGTAGCTGTATAACTCTCCAAACACTGCATTAAAAATGTGCCCCTTCGGTAAAGTATATGGGCAGGTAGAGCTTTTTCAACAGCAGCAATCGGCTGCTGCCAGTAGCTGCCATGTCTTCAAACAAATTCCATAAGAGACTTAAGAAACCAAAAGCTGAAGCACAGATACTAGAATGTAAAGTGACTTGCTCAGCTGTGAACTCTCTCAGTGTCTCTGGATTCAGGTAATGAATGAAAATCAGAGTCCCATTAGACCAGACATCTCAAAGTGAAGCTGCATCTCTAGTAAATATTCAAATCCCCCCAGCTGTGAGATATAAGCTAGAAACTGCTTGTTTCCAAAGAGAATCCTTGCAATAAACCTTTCTCCACCATTCTGCTTTCCCAAGGTACTGCAACTCGGAGAAAAAAGTGAGTCAGCTGAGGAAACAGTAATCACAAACATTTGGACAGGGATCTCAGTTTTGAAAAGCAATGTTGCTGATAATGAAGAAAACATTTGTTTTGCTTTGGGAACTTGGAAAGAAAAAGAAAAAGTCTTGTTGTATTACCCCAGTGAGGGATGTCTACTAACAAACGCATATGTGCCATTTTGGCAATCCGTGAGCACAGCTGCATTCAGTAAACAGGATAAGCTATGCGAGTGTCTGCAGAGATTCAGCAGTAGGGAAGCCAAACTTTGCTTTAAGTTTAAAACAAAAATGCAGCACCTTGAGAGCAGGTGGACCGCAGTCAGAATAGCAGAGCGGGAAAGAGATGAAACAAAAGGAAACTTTAGCCAGAGCACGAAAGTGCGGGAGAAGCAAATAGCAAATCTGTTCTTTCTGCTAGACACTCCAGGACCATATTCCAGAGGATAATAGCCAAATTATGGGCCTTCTTCACCACATTATATGGTATCCTACTACCCAAATACTCCCACTGATATCAATGGGGCTATTTGTGGAGTAAGGTACTTCTCAACCTGAGTAAGGATAGCTCAATATTGAGAAATCATCATGGGCTACATTATGATGCACTTACTTACACTGAATATTAACTTATCCTATGACTAGTCCCACTAACTTCTGGAGAACTGTTCCTCATTGTGAGGAAGGTTATAATAGTGTAGCCCAATAAAACATAGCACTTGCACAGCAGCACTTTATATGTTATAAACGAAAGACCCCAGGTCATGAGCTCATTTGTCTAGACACACCAACTGATTTCCCACCAACTTTACACTGATATAACTCCCTAGACTTACTGCCAACTTATGTGGCAAGTGAGTGGGTTCAGATCCACTGCCTCAGTCTGCAGTCACACATTTCTTGGATATTTTGCATTGAAAAGTGACAAACAAAAAACTATTTGCTCTGATAACCAGGTACTTTACACAGATATAGTTGTATTTTGAAAAGTTGGGGAGTATGGGTAAAAAAACAAAATAAGTGACAGAAAGGGATATTTATAAAAGAGAGCAGTAGTTTAGTTTGAATTGGAAACAATATTGTCTCTCTGAATTATTCCTTTAGTTTATAGAAAGGATGGTATCTTGATTTTTTTATGCCTGACAACTTTCTCTCACAGTATTCAAGAAGAAGTTCTTGGCCCAGATTCTCTGATTAACTATGTTTCAATTTGGTGAGACAGAGGAAGATGGTTGTCAGGAGTCAGTTATAGTTCACTGGTTCCCAGGATGGATCTGTTCCACCCTAGGCCCCAGCATAGGTGAGAGTACCCAGGAGGGTGCTCATCCTTCACCAGCTGGCAAAGGTCCCTAAAGGACTATACATCTGCTGAGCACAGCCAGAGTGTATGAGCTCTGGCCATACTATCTCCCTAACCCTAACATGCCCAAAATTGTGACTGAGTGGGGCAGGAACACACACCACACCAGCTGAGAGTTCCCTCACCCTGGGGGAATTAGCAGCTGGTCATATCTGGCTGCTTTCTGATCTCTGACTCCCTTTGTCTCCTATCTTCAGGCATGATTTTCAGAAGTACTGTGCACTCAGCTCCCATTAACTACAGTGAGATTGTGGATGCTCAGCACTTCTGGCTAAAGGGCCCTTAATCTTTATTTTGAAAACATGAATAGGATGTATTGCAAAATAAAATGCAAATAACGAAACAATGTTTGCATGCTCACTCACACCCTTTCTGAGGCATTGAGGTGACATGTTCTGTCATTCTGGCTGTGTTTTCAATCTAGCAAAGTCAGGGTTGATGCCGTGAAATAAAGACGCCTTGCCAGACAACTGTGTCTGAATTGCCAATACAGTTTTATTTTGTCTGGTGAAATGGAAATTTGGCACTGAACATTTTTCCCAAGTCCCAAACCACTGCAGGACTTTAAGTGGAGGAAATTTAAATTCCAAAGCTGAGTGAGCAGAGGTCTGTTTCTCATTGACAAACTAGGAAATGTTCCCATTAACCACCTAAAATGTATTCTCAGGTCGGTCATAAAATGCAAATTAAAGCTACCATGATGCTGAAGGCCATTCAGTACTATGGATTTGCTGGTGGGGGGAGCGGGGGAAGAGAACATTTATTCCTTCTGTTATAAAAACATTGTCAAATTCTAGTCTTAGAGAACAGATTCAGAAGGTCTTTCAAACAGTGGGCTACGCCAGACTACTGAAAAGTTGAATTGTGATGAGAGCTGGAGCTAGTCATTCTTCAGACGTTTCAGCTCTAACAAACAAGCTCCTTCCCTTTAGGCTCGCTTGGAAAAACTGCATTTCACCCAATAGGCTCAGGATGAAAGGTAAGCCTGAAACTGACAACATTCATGCAACTATATGTAGAGATCTACTTGGCTGATCTGTGAGTGAAACCAGTCAGTGACAGAAAAAGAGGAAGAAAGCTATTTTTGTTAACTTGGAAAAAAGCGCACCTTTAAGCACCATTTCTTTTTCTCTTGAAAACAAAATCTGCCTTCATTGCTTGTGGTCTCTGTTGTTCGATACTCTTCTGGCAAATTTACAGTTTGTTTGTTTCTGTCCTGCTGTGCATTTGCTACCCTTCTCATGCTGGTTTTGTTCTAAAATTTGATCATGGGTGAAGTGAATATATAGTAAAGAAACACTTGACATTGTTGAAATAGTCATGCACAACCTGCAGAGATGTGCTGGAGGGTTGTTTTTGTTTTGTTTTTTTTGGTTCAACTGGATATTAGAACCTCCAGAATTCCTAAAAGAAACCTGGAATGGGCGAGCAACAAGTGCCACTGCTTGCAAACGGACACATGGATCACCTTTAAAGCCTTCACAACATTGTTCTGCCCTACTGATCTATTCTTGCATCCAATCATGCTTCTCCTTGATGCCTCTTCTGATCCACCTATTCATTAATTTCTCCCACAAACACCACAAGTTGCTTCTATCCTGCCTCTAGTACAAGGAATGTTCTCCTAATTACTCCAAAGAGAGCTAGATGGGGATGGATGGGGTAGACAGCAGAGCCATGGCCAGCCATGCAGGTGGTGGTATGCTGCACCCTTTAAAGCAGTGTAGCAGCTTGTGCATTTCCCGGTATACTGGAGAGTTCCAGGAGGCATTCTGCTCCTCTTTAGTGAGGGGCAGTTCTGTAGCACCACCAATGGGGCAATACAGCCCTTAGCAAACCACAAGCAGAACAGATTTTGGGTACTACAGAAGGAGCAGCCAAACTGCATGAGATCAGCATATTGCAGTTTCTTTAGTGAACTGGAGTAATTAGGATTGCATGCCCTGAGGAGGCTAAAACCAGACTCCAAAAGATGGTCATATGACATTCGTAATAGCAGAACCATAAACAGAGACTGAAATTACCTCTCCTGGTTGGATATAACAATGATCATAAGCAAATGGGAAAGAGAATGGAGGATCAAGAAACACAAGGGAGAGTTTACAAAAGCAAACACACCCATAAGAATAGCCTATTCCTGATGTCTTTGCTCATATAAATGCTAATGGGAGTTTTGCCTACTTGATGACTACACAGTGGGCTCTGGCTAGTCACAAATTGAAAAAAAAAAAGGTATTTGTTACCTTGTTCGCAAAGAGCACCTGCATAACTTGGCAGACAGAGACAAGTAAATAGATTGAGACCATCAATACATGTGGCTCCATTCCGGCAAGGATTGGACTGGCATTCATCAACATCTATATAAAAATGTAAAAGAGTATTTAAAATATATCCACCTCCTTAAAGGGAAACAGTGTTTACCCTTATTCAGAATTAGTACTAAGTACAATTCCACTCATGAAGGATAAAGCATTGCAAAAGAGACTGCATACCTGCTTTTTTCATATGAGAATTATGACTTCTACATACAAAATAACCTCAGAAAAGCTATAGATGCTGAACAACAATTTCACATGTACATGCTTTTGAATCCTGCTGTGTGACTCCTGGGTTAATTTCTGTAATCTGTATCTTCATTTCCTAGCTATCACTCCTTGTGTACCTCTGAAAGAAGATACATTGTACTGTATCTTTTCTTCAGCTGGTTAATTATCTCTGTGAAGAGTATAACCTTCTCTAGACTGTGACCATGGTACACAAGTCTTATCTAACAACATAAACAGTGCTTCTAGTTTTTCACTGTAAAACTGCAAGCATTAGCATCTTATTGTATTGTTTATCCATTCCTTCATGTCATGCTTTCTGCATGATAGGGGCAAAGCTTTTTAAAGGCATTCTCACTGTTTATTATTAGGTGTCTTGATTGATGATAATCTTCATAGAGAGATAGAGGAGACCTTTACTGGACTTATGATCCTGAGGCAAACAAAAGGTTCCTCTCTGCTAATCAAAATATTAGCACGTGGTATTAAAATACCCAGACATCTCCAATTTCTTTCTGTACAGTAGTGTCTCCTGACCATCTAGTATGAAGAATTTGTGAGTTTGAGCATGAGAGTGAGTTGTGAGACAGATAGGTCTGTATCTACAAATTGAACCTACAACTGTAATTTTAAAAGAAAATTTACTCTGGCACAGCTAAAGTTTAAACTTTCACCCAGATTTTGTGCATCAAAACTCTTGTTCAAAGTTGAATTGCTGATAGCCATTGAGTATCAAAATATAAAAAGGGTATTTTTATTTGACAACAGTGCTTAATGAATAGTTTCACAAGCACTTAAAACAGTCCCAGTTTAAACAACCTCACTGTCTAAAAGATCACACATACATATCATATAGGTTGGAAGTATGTGTTTAAATCCTGAAAAACTGTTACTTTCACCAGATTTTTGCTTGCTAGTTAAATGTAACAAGCTGTGTTATCCTGGGTTGTACTGGAATGTCTCATGTAGCCATATGTTGCGGTGGAGAGAGATTGGACATCAGATCCATTGTATAGTCTGGGCAAGCTCTCTTAATTGGCATCAGAGTTGTCTAAATATTGATTTCAACCTGGAACTGATTTCTCCCTGCCCACATCTGCTATTTGGCTGGTCAAATATCAGCCATCATTAATATAGATAATGCCCTTTTATTTGGGGGATTGAGGATTAAATAAAGTTTACCACCTTCCTGAACCATTAGAAAAAGTTTATAAGAATTTACTGGTTTATTCAAAAGGGTTTAATCAATATGATAATTAGATTATGCTGATGATTTGATATTAACGCACTTCATTTTGATTTGATTTATGTATGTATTTTATGTCTTTTTTATTTTGGTTAATAAATTGGACACAATTTGAACATTACCCTCTACAGAAGTAGGTAGGTAGGGTGTGTGTGCGTGTGTGTGCGCGCGCACACACGCCAGGCGGAGATGGCAGGCAAAGAGGAGCAGGTGTTTCTTTCTCAGCCTCTCTCTGCCTGGATCAAGTCCAGCTACAGAATCTTTCAAAGCCCCAGCATCTGTCAGTGTAATGATAAATAATTCTGCTTCCAAATCTAATATATGAAATGTTGTTTTTCTAGTCAATCTGCAGACAATCCAGTACAAGAAAAGCTTTCAGGTTGGCATCATCTTACCCAATTCACACTGCTCGCCACTGAAACCTGGCATACATGTGCAGATGTAGTAAGAGCCACGTGGATAACAGGTGCCCCCATGAAGGCAGGGATTACTTTTGCAGGGATCTTGACCTGTGATATGAGTTAAAGAAAGAAAAATTGATACATTGTCTAAAATACTTGGTTAGTTGTTGCTTCTTTTAAGGAAGAAAGGTATTTCCTTATTTCTGCTTTGATGCTTTACTGCAGTTAAAGATTAAACCATTTTTAAAAGTTCTGTACTACCTGGAGATGTCATTTTCAATCACCATAATTTTCAGCCTTACCAATAACACTATATTCACGACAGAACAATAACTCATTTTCAGAGATGTTTTATGTTTTTAAAATGACACTTTGTACTACTCCTGGCAGTTGAAATATTCTATTGAGGATTTAGTTGGCATGACATGGCAATTAATTATAACCCAAAACAGTTAAACATATGTGCACAGTGAATGGAAAATGTATTCTTTTGAATGGGGTTAGTTCATATGGAATGGTTGGGTACCCAGAACATGCACCTTTTTAGCATACTGACTTGTTGCTGTCATTTTGGAAGGTCATACTTAACCATTTACTGCCCAGACACTCTTATTTCTTTGAAAGAATCTTTTCCTAATTAATATTCTTTCCCCAAATCATGCCCAAATTGTCTTACTGTAAAACATACTTTTAGAAAACAAACCTAGTAACTGTATACGAGACTAAAGCAAAATATTTAGATAAAAAACTTACCTGCCATGAAATCCCAACATTTATTGGAGTCATCAGTTTAATACTGTTTTCTTACAGAGTGTAGATGTGTTCTACTGATCTTTATTTGAACTCAGTTCAAACTTAAACATATGTACATGGTATAGGCAAATAGGAACAATCACTGATACATATATTCATACAAAAGGTACCACTCTACATATCACCTGTGTTTTTTGCACTCTTAAGCATTCAGTAAACCAATTAATACAGTGCTTCTGACCTGCAAGAAGGAAGCCATGGCTATATTGGGAGTCTAAGAGAGCAGAAGTGGGATATGAAGCAAAAGGTCCTATTTTAATCCAATTTGATTCAAAGACATGAGCAAATGTTTGAGACATTGTTTACATTTTCCAAATTAGTTTGCTTGTCCTTTATGGTATATAAGACACAATCCAAAGTCTTTCTACTGAGTTCAATTAGTTACCCAAACTGTTTGAAAAAATTATCAAAAACTAGGATATTTGACCACCTTTAAAATATTAGTCTTCAACATGCCAGCCATATACAGGTAAATGATGAATAGTAGCTATTGTACATAGAAATCATTCTATCGGTATAGCTTGTGTTATGCCAAATGCTGTCCAAGCCAAAGATCTTTGATTTATATTTATAGCAGACGGAAGCTGTATCAAACAGTCAGATTGCTGAATAGACGACTATTATTCAATAGCTGAGTTTTTTAAAAACCTCAAACTTCAGCCAGTCTTGAGACTAATCCTGTATATATTTTTTAAACTTGTATTCTGGATAAGCCTGTCTGCAATTACTTGACGTGTTCACTAGGTTTGTTCTCCAAATAAATTGGAATATTCCATGAAAGTCACAATAATTGTACATTGCAATTGTCATGCTAACGCAACAACATTCATCAGATAAATTAATGATATCTACATATCCACTAGGAACATGAAAATAAAGTAACCACAACTGGATACTGTGCTAGGATCAATATTCCTTTTCTTCTATAATGGTCTCTCATCACCTCAGATCTGAACCAAAACTTATTGATGCAAATGGAAGGTCATTTATGAATTAGCGAGCCCCCTAGTTTTAGATCAGCCCCCTAGTTTTCTTTGAACTTGTACTCAGTAGGCTTCACCATTGTATTGATTTCAGCATTATGTAATGCTTTTAAGTGTATTATCTTCATTGCCTTCCAAATGTAGTTTGATTATCATATCTCATACACAAGCATATGTTTGCTAACACCTAGCATTTTAGTATAAAATAAAGTCTTCAAGAGAAAATAAAGAACAAATTAAATGTTTACCGGTAACAAAAGAAGTTTATATGGTATTTATCAAATTGGGATCTTACCTGGTATTTGGACTGCTGTGCCTTCAACTGAATCTCCACTGTTGCCAATCAGGAAATCTGATCCATTAGTAATGTCCAGAAGGAAAAATGATGAAGTTGCAAGTTCAGTAGTGCTTATGTCCTCTGTGCTTATTGTTGTCTGTTTATTATACTCAGGAATGTTTTCAGGGGCTGTAATTTTTGTTGCAATGTCAGAAGAAATTGTTGTGGACTGCTTCTGTACTACCACAGTTGTTTGTGTCTCCAGGCTTATATCCAGAGATGGTGAAGATGAAGATAACATTGTAACAGTTGCCTGGCCAGGCTTAAATATTCCACCTGCTATACTTTCATGTGGCACTGAAGCTGGTGTGGTGTATAGCCTTGGCAAAGCTCCCTCAGTGCTGCTTTCATCTACTTGATTGAGATCTTTCACTTTCTCTGTAGAGGTTTCATCTTCTGTGCTAACTTCTGGAATATCTGTGTTTACTGTTTCTCCAGAATGTATAAAAGCTGTTGGTATGACATATTTTGAGAGAGGATCTTCAGAAATGGTTGCTAGTTCTTCAGTAATCAATTCTATTATGGAAGTTTCTTTCTCCTTTGTTCTGTCTGTTATCTGTCCACTAATATCAGGAGTACTTTCAACAGATGTGCTTTCTGATTCAGGTTCAGAAGAAGAGTCTAGTGGAGACACTGTTTTAGTGGACAGCACTTTGGTGGGTGGTTTGTAAGTCACTGCAACATCAGAACTAATTTCTTTGAAGGTTTGTCCTGATGTTTGATTAGACTTGTCTGAATCAGTTGATGACAAAGTATTTGGAATGATTACTTCAGGGTATTCTGATACTTCATTAACCAAGTGGACAGTTACTGGAGATTTTGGCATTTGAGTTACAGGAAAAAGTTTGGCTGGATCGGTTTCTTCAGATTCTGTTGAAGTGGCTTTTGTTTCTGTGTAAACTGTATGATGTTTTACTTCACTTATATTAGGTGACTCTGTTAAGTTTTGGGTTACAAGTCGTGAGGTAACAATACTTACATCAGACATGTTTGCTGTCAAAGCCTGTTCTGTCTCAGTAGGTAAGTCAGGTCTAAAGGAAGGAAACAAAGGCTTCCCCTCATCAGGCTCTTCTTGTTCCATTCCCGAATACCCAGAGGTAGAGACTATTTCATTTTGATCTGCTATCGCTTGGTTGTCTGACAAAGTACTTGATTCGGAGAGGCCTTCTGTTTTATTTTCTGGTGCTACATGTCTAGTTTCAAATGGAGATTCTTTGGCCTCTTCGCTGACTCGGGGGGGCACACTAGGGCTGGCCATTGATGATATTGTTGGAAGCAAAATATCCAGTTCAGAGAATTCACCAATGATGGGAGTTTCCATTGTGAACTGCATGACATCCCCTGAACCAAAATCCTTATAATCTGATCTGGGTCTGTTTTCAGCTGTTACTGATTCACTATTTATTGACTTACTGGAAATAGTCATGGAAAGATTATCACCAGATCCATATGATTTCTCTTCAGCTGTAGAAAGATTAGATGTTAAATCATACTCCACTTCTTCAACTTTCATGCTATCATTATTGCCATGTGTTGAATGAGTCTCTGTATCTGGAGTTGTCTGCACACTTAGTATATCTTCATGCATTGGTTTAGAATGATCCACATCTATGATTGTTGTTTCATCTGATGTGATTCCTAGTCGTACTTCAATTAGTGTGATCTCATTAAAAGCAGAAACATTCCCTGTAACATTTCTGAAGTCATCAAGCTTTGGGAGGACTTTGTTTTCTATCCTTGTATCATTTATTAAACTCTCACCTGTAAATGTCTTTGGTTGAACACTAGTCGGGCTTGGTAACATCTTTTTTTCTTCTGTGTGGGTGGAAAATAACACTGAAACAGTTTGTGATCCATTTAATGCTGTCTCTGTGCTCAGTTCTTCAGAATAGTTTTCCTCATGAGCATGAGGAGCAACTGTTATTTCCAGATTTCGCAAATGGGTAGTAGATACATCTGGGTGAAATGACCCCACAATGTCCACCCAGCCAGATCCTTCTCCAGAACTTTCATATAGTGGTGTGGGAGGTATTTTTGGTGTTGATGTTGCAAGTGTTTCCTCTGTTCCAAGACGAGGAGTTCCATTAAAGAATATAGAAGCAGCAGTTATATTTTCATTAGTCATCAATTGTGAAGTTTCCTCTTGAGTAACAACTCGATCAGTAGCAGCTGGTGCTCCGTATGTTTCATTTTCTTCTACCCAATGAAAAGTTTCTTGTTTGTGAGAGTCTTCAGTGATTAAAAAAGAATGGGATGTCTCTTTTGTGGTAGCTTCTTTATTACTGAAGTTCCTAGAACTTTCTTCAGCTAAAGCGGAAGTACTAGTGGCCATTTTCTCTGTTGTTTTGGAAACTGCCTCAGTTATAGAACTGAATAGCCTGAGTTCTTCACTGGAATCCTTGTTTGATTCAGTCTGACCACTTTCAAATTCTTGGGCTTTGTCAATGGAAAGTCTTGGTCCCACACTTTCAGGATGAAATGTTTCAGGACTTAAAGTACTTGTGATTTCTTTTATAGTCACAAAATTCAGTGGCTCTACTGATGGAACACTAATAAGTTCATCTCCTGATCCTTCTCCTGAAAACAATGAATCACTACTGATCTCTTTATTAGTTGGCTCGTCACCTTTGGGGATCAGAAGTGATCCGTGAATGTCTTCTGTAGGGAAAATATTTTGTTCCAAGTCTTTTTCTTTCTTTGTAAGTTTAGCTAGCAAGCTTATATCTTTGCTTTCAAGTTTTATGGACTCAGTTACTAGAGTAGTATCAACAGATTTAGTGCCAGAAATGATCTCCAATTTATTTTCTTCTGAATACGGACTAACTGTGGGAACAACTAAAATTTCAAGTTGTTCTAGGATAGATTCTGTACTTTTAATGACAGGATATTTTGTTGTTATTCCAGATGGTTCTACAACTTTTTGTGACGTTTCTGCAGAAATATTCTGCTCAGAATGTATATCTTCTTCCAAAGGAAGATTTATAGCAAAACTTCTTGTTACGGATTCAATAGGCATTTGCTCTTCTATCTGTACCTCAGTGATGACTTTTCTTGCAATTTCAGTTCTAACTGTGCTGACTTCACCTTTGGTACTCATGACTAATTTTGCAGACTCAACAGCAAAGGAATAATCCACAGATGGTGAACTGATAATTTCTCTTTCATCTTCTGTTGCTTGTGTTTCTGGTCTTCTAACTGCTGAATGTAGTGAAGCTGTAGTTTTTGTAAAAGACTCAATGACAGAATCCACTTCTCCAGAACCCTGATCAATTAATGGGAAATTAGTACCAAGTACTTTTTCTGTAGAACCATCTGGCACTGGTACCATGGTACCACTCTCATCTCTGGATTCTTCTCCAGAGCCTACCTCAATAAGGATAATGTTCTCTGCTGAGATGGTTGGCGAGCTGTCTTTTCCACTTTCACTTTCTGTAGATTCAGTTACTGTCTTTATACTGCTGACAGCATGTGTCGCAATGGTGTCAGGAGAAATGATTTTAACAACAGACTCCACAGAAGAGGTGACCCCAGAGTTTTCTAAGTATTTAGTTTGCTCTTCTGTTGCAATATGAGTTGTCATCTCTTTTCTAGATTGAGGAAAAGATTTTTCTTGAGAAGGAAGAGTTGTAATCAAATAATATGATTCTGTTTCATGTTTTTGTTCTCCTAGCTTACCTGTACTAAAAATGTCCTTAGATACCTGCCTTCCTATTCCAGCTTCCTTAGTTGAGTCATCTGACTCAGTACTTAACACTGTCTTTGTTGCTTCAACGGTTGTTGTATATTCCACAGATGAAGTATCTGTGCTGTAGACATCTCTTTCCTGCTTTTTCATTTGTGTTTCAATGTCCGTAGTCACAGGCTCCAATAGAACTGAAATAATGGCAGTAGAATCAATGATAACATCTCTTTCTCCAGAACCTAGATCAATAAATGGGGGATCAGTACTTACCACTCTTCTTGTGACACCCCCTGAAATTATGTCTCCAATGGTTTTCCTAGTGTATATTGGTTCTTCCCCAGATCCTTCATCTATAAAAAGGCTTTTCTCTGTGGAGAAAGGAGCAACAGTAAACTCTTTGCTTTCAGGCCATGTGGAATCTGTCATTGGTATTGTTTTGCTGAGAGTAGTGGATTCCTGATCTACAATTCCAATTCTGTTACTAGGGCTTTCCTGTCTATCACTGAATACTAACTTTCCTATCTCAACAGTAGATGAATGTTCCTTAGTTGAAGCAGCAGTGCTCTGTGCTTCTTTTTCATCTTCTTTCATTTTCATTTCTGTTCCAGTAGCACTGCTAACTCCTTTTTCGGTAACCAACCCAGTAACAGATGTGGTGGTAGCAGTTTCTTCAGAACTTTGGTCAAAAACAAAAGTAGTGCTAGTTTCCTTATGCAAAGAAATGGTGGTTCCTGAAACAGTGGCAGTAATTTCTGTTGTCAGCAGTTTGCCAGACTCTAAGAAAGTTTCTTCTACTGAAATCTTTTCAGTAACTACAGTCTCTGTCACCATAGCTGAAGTTTTAGAAACATCTTCCTCTTCTACATCTCCAGAGCCTTCTGGTATTATAAATGCAATAGGACTTTCCACAGACTTTACTATATGGCTTCTTCTTGTTGTTTCTACAAGGGTTTCCAGTGGGGGAAGTTTATCATACTTAATAGTTGATTTATAATCATCTCTTAGAATAGAGTTTTCCTTTTCTGGCATATGGTCTTTTATGTCTACAGTAGCGATATCAGACACTGGACTGGGAGCAGAAGTTGCAGCAGAACTTTTTTCTGCATGTTCTTTTATTGTTGTTTTCCCCATTTCTGAAAAGACAAGACCAGGGAACTCAGGGTCAATGGCAGCATCTCCAGAAGATTCTATAGTAATCAAAGGCAAGGTTTTGGGGTCTTTAGTTGAGCTTTGCTGAAATTCAGTTCCATTATGTTTTAAGGTCTCTAAAGTTTCTGATGAAGATTGCCCATATACAGACGTTACCTCAGATTTATCTGTAGTGGCAAATTCCAATTCACTACTTAAAACAGGTTCCAACAGTGCAACATCTGCTGTAGGTTGTTGTGTAACTTCAAATGCCCCTTTTATTTCTCTAGATACACCTGGTTGCATTGTACCAGAGGCCTCATTTTCAGATATTATGGTGTTAGTTTCATTGATTTGTGAAAATTTGACATTTTTGGAATGTGTAACACTTTCAATTTGGTCACTTCTTGCTTCTTCAGCTTTTGTGTCTTTAGGTGCACTGGTCACCTGTTTCTTTCCATTGATGAACTGCAATGCTGGAGGAGTTGTAACATCAGTAGTATTTTCACAATCTTCATCTTCTTCAGAGTCAAAAATTGGAAATAAAGGTTCCATTAAGATTTCAATAGGGTACTCAGAAGACTCTTGCTCAGGGCCTGAGGTATAAGGTTCAGCCTGTAGTGAGTCTGCATCTATGAAGGATTCATCTATTGTGTGTGGATGTATTTTGAAATCAAGTCCATGCAATAGATCTGCAAAAAGAAAGAGCTTTTCACAATCCTTAAGTGACAAGTGTGGCAATGCATTACATTAGCCATAGACAGCACAAACAATTTATCATAGCAAAAATAAATGCATTTCAAATTAAATAAATTAAATATAGTATGTTATTTTATTAACACAATAAGTTAAATATAACCTGTTTTAAAAACTGCACACTTGCTTTACCAGTTCAAATGTTTTTGTACACAGAGCTCACCAATTTTTAAATACCATTGATGGTCATAAAACACGCGTGTTTAGTCACAGAAATAGCCTTATGCTGACTTCTCCTTCAGTAGATTTACACTATTCTAAACAGATGTAAAGGGGGCAGAGAAAAAAATCAGTTTTAGATAGAAGAAGCTATCAGCACTGCTCAACTGCAACAATTACTTCTGTGGATTTGTGGCATAAACTAATCTTCCTTAGCAACTGAGGTGAAACCTCCCATGTTCTTAAAAAAAAAAAAAAAAAAAAAGTAAAGTGCATGTCTTCCCAACCATGCTAGCTCAAATGAAAGTAATTGCTTCAAGACTATAAGAGACACTCTGCTCTGTACTCTTGACCATTAGGTTAGTAAATAATATGTCACTACTCAGGTGCATTATGGCTATTGTGAAAATATATTAAATAATAAATAATATATAAAAATATATTGTATGCAAAAATGATGCCATAGTACAGATACATTTATTTAATTCAATGAGATTTGATAAATGCCAATTAATTTTTTTCTATGCTTATATCTTGAATAGTATCACTGTTTACATATAGTGCAAAAAAATAATGTTTTTCTTTAGGGCAATTCAACAAATATTGAGATGGAGATTTCCAAACGCTTGTAAGAAATTTAGGTATAGAAATCTCATTGAATTCCAGTGGGATCTATTCTCCTAAATTCTTTCAGTGTTTTTGAAAATCTCCCCCAACATGTACACTTTATCTCAGATCTTCTGGTCTATAGGATGCATGCCACCTTCAGATAACCAAGAGCTATAAGCTCTCTTTGTCCTAGACTTTGCCTTATAGAACTCTTTGCTCCACTGACTTGTAGCCAGAAAGTTTTGTGCTGCTGTACACAACTTTTAATCCACAAATTTCTCTTACATGTAATTCTAGGTAAATAAGATAGACCAGATCTTAGCTGGTGTAAATTGAGGTAGCCAATGGAGCTGCACCTGTTTACACCAGCAGAGAATCCGGCCTGATACACCTGGCTTCTCCTCTTTAGCATTATCAGATAATGCTACTCACCCTATGGTCCTGAAAAGCTAAATTAAAGGAAAGATTCTCTTTCTGCTATATACACAGTGAATGACATAGTACAGTAACTCCTCATTTAACATTGTAGTTATGTTCCTGAAAAATGTGACTTTAAACTAAATGATGTTCAGTGAATCCAATTTCCCCATAAGAATTAATGTAAATGGGGTGGGGGAGTTAGGTTCCAGGGAATTTTTTTTTCGCCAGATAAAAGACATTATGTGCAGTTTGACTCTCAGCTGTGACTAGGTAAGTGAATATCCTCTGGCCCCAGAGCTCTGGTGCGGGTGTGGGCCAACAACACTCCCACTCCTAGGCCTGCAGAGTCCTCCCCATGCAAGCTCTGTGGGTTTGGGCTCAACATGGGAACCAGGCAGAGCAGGCAAGAGGCAGCACAAAGGAAGGACACTGTGCAGCATCCTTCCCCAGCACCCAATGGGGATGTCTCTGCTGGCCTCTGAGCAGCAGATCACACAAATGCCTGCTCCAGTTAGTCACTGAATGCCCCCCTACCCCCCAGGTGTTGGGGAGACCATTCGTCTCCTAAGGGAACTAATCTGCCAGGTTGCATTGCATGGTATGCTCAGGACGCACAACGCAGAGGCACTGGGCCTCTCGATCCCTGCAGAGCTGGAGACAGCCATAGGCTTCTGGCGCCACAGGCGCCGACTTTTCAAACTGCTGGGGTGTGCTCGCCCCCCGGCTCTAGTTTCACTATTTTGTTCATGCAAACTATGCCAGAACAGTCTGCATCTGCATTTTGAGCCTGGAAAAAATAGTTTCAGAGTATTGCACCTTGTACAACCAGATTTGCTCCTGCAACTGGGTTTTTAAAAATCTTGCCCAGTGTCTTGCTAATGACTATGGGCCAAATCCTGAAGAATTTACTTGGTCCTTAGTCAGGTAAAATTTCAATTGAGGAGACAATGGGAAGTTTGGGTGAGGAATATAGTAAAAACTAAGTAAGGGCTTCAAGATTTGGTGCAAGCTAATAGTTATGAAGTGTATGCAATCGTGACACAGCCGAACCAAAACTCTGGACTTAATCATCACACAATCTGTGGGGAAATTAAGATCCATGTCCAATGTTTGTAGGTCAGCCCATCTCTAGTATTCTGTATTTCTATTAAAATATTATAGGACACGTTCAAAAAACGTTGGCTGAGAGTGTTGCATCTCTTAGTGGCACAGCACAAACCTCGCAGCCCGGGGGAGAGGGCTTTAAGGTGCTTTAAGCAACATCTGTGCCCTCCCTATGTAGTAGTAGGATTTTATGTTTGCATTTTGTATAATATAGAATGAAGGATAAAGAATTTTGTGTCGCATGAATTAAATGTATTAATGTATTATTTGATCATATCCTGCCAGCCACCCTTTCTGAAAGCAGAAAGGAATGGCCTAGTGTGCCATTGGTAAAGATGCATCAGCCAGAATCTTGTGTCTGAAGCTGATTTCAAGGCAGTGACAGACCTTTAGGGTTACCACTTTTTTATAGATTTAGGATTTTGAAATAAGTAAAATAATGCAATGACTGTTTTCTTCTGCATTGCAAATTGATGTTCCTGTTCAAATGCTCTGTGTAAATCAATCCTGTTTTGTGTGTGAATGAGGAATGTGTGTGTTAAAAGATAAGTGTGAAGGCCATCACCGGACCAGATGTTCTAGGGAGGAATCAAGGACGGACAGGAGGCACCAGGAGATTGTAACACACCCTTATTGAAATGTCAGAGGAGGGCAGATTGACGACTCTAAAGATGAGACGGGCACCTATCAATAGGGACAAAATAGCTGTGATCAAAACCAGCCTGGGGTAACTCCCTGAGAGACTAATAAAAAAACAAAATAAAGAATGAGAAAAACAATTTAAAAAAAACAAGTACTCGTCAAACGATGATTGGTTACAGCATGAGAGTGCAAAACTCATTGGTCCCAATGAAGGAAAATCACTATATAAACAGGGTGCTTTGCCATGAAACTTCCCCGGAGCATCATGTCACGACCGACAGAACCCGGCTCCTCCCAACCCGTGATCAACCTAGCTGGCCATTAGATTGATCCAGACTCTGGACTGGTAACTATAACATCGACTGGCAGGACAGTGTGTGGGTGTATGATTGAATGCATATGCTAATTGTTGTGTTTCCAATAAATGCGGAATATTGCTTTTCCCCCAAAAAGATCCCGTGGGCTTCTTATAAGCATAACACCTATTCTGTGCAGCTCTAGAGGCCAGCGTAGCCCCATGTATAACTTATGCAGCACAAATTATGGGAACCTCCTTGGGCTGCCCAGTGGTTGATTGTGATGCTGATGATGATTCTCCCTCCCTTACAGTAGGGCTTTTTGGGAGGCCTCACTGGGCAGCACAGGGTTTGCTGCCACAGGACCATCCAGGGACACAGCGGGAGGAAGGATCCTGCCCCTCTATTTTCTTCACTACCAAAAAGATTTGAACTACTGATTGCTGTACCTGTTGGATACAAGATAAAAACCACTTGCTGTACTTTTGTCTAGTTTTATTCATAAAGACAAACCCACTGTGTATTATATTTTGTAATTAAACTATTTTTATAAATAGATCCTACAGGATTAAAAATACATTAATAAATAAAAGAAATAAAAATAAATCTCCTACCTGACTAGAAACAAAACGCAAGAAACTCTAGGACATGATGATGGAATCATATTCCACCACAACACAGAACCGATTGCCAAAAATAAGGGAAAGAATTCAACATGACTAATCACGTTGACAGACAGTAGAATTTAGGCACATAACTCCCATACACTATTATGACAATGTGTTCCAGTACAATAGATTGGGCTAATGTACCTCACTGATTTTCTAAAGCTTCTTCATTCATACTGCTCATGTTTTTCCATTGCTACTTCAAACCTTTCTATTAATCTCCCACTCCACTTGTGCATTTTTCGGTCTGGTCTGCAATGCAGGAGAACAAAGTATCTTCCTCTGAAGTGGTTTCTAACTTTAATCAGAAATGGAGGGGTCTGCATTCTTCTGTACCTTAGAAATTTTTTAAAATATATGGAGTAGAGATGTAAGTTGCCATCAAAATATTCCTGACCTAATGGCCTTTGGTTTGATTTTGGACCTACTTTGTGCCAATGTGAATAGTGCCATATCTGTTTCCTCTCTCTCAATCTCTTATACACACACTCAGAAATCTGTAATATCTTAAATCTGCCCCAATTGGGGAAAGACAGAATTATTTCGAGATTAACCAGGACTCCAGCACATATAGCCAAAGAGCTGTTGCCATTCCCACAAGCTTACTGATTTTAACCAATTGTTGTAAATCATTTACCTCAAGTGACTATATTCATACATTTTTTCCACTTAATAGAGTGCTATATCTATTTTAGCTCTCAATGGCAGACCTCATGGTATAAGTGAAAGTATGGTTCAGTTCTGCTTGCCCAATAAAGGCAAAGAAATATAGGTACTGAGGATTTTCTTGTGAAATTTGGCTACTAGCAAACACAGAGGGAAGGAAGGAGTGAAATGCCTGCCAATTTGCAGGATTAATGACCATAATGCTACCCAAAAATCAACGTTGAGAGATGTGTCTAGTACTCAGCAGTAAAGCCATTTTTGGAAGACCCACTTCAGGAAGGCAGTACTTCTGGGCAATATATTAAGGGCTTGATTTTCAACATAAGTGAAGCCCTAAGCCATGTGCGATTGCACATCTTCTTTATAACACTATTAATGCCACTATGCATGGAAACTGGGTATGTGCAAGTGCAAATGGCATATTAGATGTACTGTGGGAGTTTTGACTAAGAAAGGTCTTCAATATTTGGGTAGTAGAGAAGTTAGTATAACTGAAAACAAAATAAATCGCAATGAACAACGCACCACACTTCCAGTACATTGCACATGCAAATGTGCATATATATGACTATCTTGTGGAAACAGTTACTATGACTATACACACAACTGAAGTAGTTGTAAGAGCAAATGCCCAGTCAAACTGACCAAACAGGCCTCCAGAAATTACTATGATTTCACCCATTGTCATAGGAATTGTATTTGCTAGTTAGGCATGAGAATATGCACACAGTTTTGCACAAAAATGTACACTCTACATTCTGAAAATCTGGACTGAACTGTACAGGCAATAATTTGTGGGAGGGTAACATGTCTAACAAGTTCTGACCAGTGCATTATTATTGTAATAACGCACACCTGGGAACCACTCAGATTACTAGCTCAGTCTAAATCGTTTATGGATTTATGGTAGATTAATGAATTTAATGAACAACATCTGTTCCAAACTCACCTAGATGACATGTACAAATGCATATAATACTGAGGCAAGCAAAGATCTCTGTCAGACCATACTATAATTTGTTAGCTTTTTCAAGATCTAACATGCCATGACGGTCCTGCATAAAAGCAACTCTGCTTAGGTATGAAACTATAATATGGCTCAGATAAACTTTCAGGTTGACTCCCTTCCGAAACATTAAGCAGTGTTCCATGGCAGAATAACTGGCCTATAAGAAAACAGTATCATAAAACAGTGGTGCCCAACCTTACAGGACAGCCACATAAACCTAAACATAATCTTGTGTGAGCTAAACAGATTCTACATATTCTAATAAGAGTTAAGGTCACCTGTATTGATTTATAGTTTAAGTTCAGCTTGTTTTGTATGTATTTAGATAGGTTGTTTCTATGTACAGTATTGTCTATTTACACACTTGTGTAACTAAAATGATGTAAACATGATGACAAAATGCTAATGAATCAGTTGTTAGTATATTGTGTTGAAGCAGGCCAGATTATGAAATAATCTGGTGGGCTGTGTATGGCCCACCGGCCATAGGGGGGCACCTCTGTCATAAAAGATGCAGCTCAATTGTCCTTCATTAAAGTAGCCTTCTTTACGCTAGAATTTCAGTGATTCAATGTCAGTAATCAAGTTGCCAGTCCTCAGGCTTATTAAGTGATGATAAATTCTCTAACACTTACAGATGGCCAATGAGCTATATTATAATATCAGCATATAATGTATAGCTATGTTATTTATAAATAAGCAAGACATTGGGCTGGAAACCTGAAATCTACCATGAAATATAAAAAGGAAAAAAGAAAAAGTGCTATCTATTAAACTGGACTCTTGTCCCCTAACACCAAACACTCAACCATCTGTAACAATTTAAAATACACTAGTTATATCTGACATGTATTGTCAATTGTTATGGTTACATCCTTTTCAACTGCCCTAGTATAACTAGGGCCCTACCAAATTCACGGCCAAGAAAAATGCATCACAGACCGTGAAATCTGGTCTTTTGTGTGCTTTTACCCTATACTATACAGATTTCACGGGAGAGACCTGTGTTTCTCAAATTGGGGGTCCTGACCTAAAAGAGATTTGCAGGGGGTGACAAGGTTATTTTATAGGGGTCGTAGCATTGCCACCCTTACTGCATTCAGAGCTGGGTGGCTGGAGAGCAGCAGCTGTTGGCCGAGCACCCAGCTCTGAAGGCAGCGCCCCACCAGCAACACCGCAGAAGAGTGGCAATGCCATACCATGCCACCCTTACTTCTGCACTGCTGACTTCTGAGCTGGGTGGCCAATGAATGGCAGTTGCTGACTGAGAGCCCAGCTCTGCAGACAGCAGCGCAGAAAGGTGGCAATACCATACCAGGCCATCCTTACTTCTATGCTACTATTGGTGGTGGCTCTGCCTTCAGAGCTGGGCTCCCAGCCAGCAGACGCTGCTCTCCAGCTGCCCAGCTCTGAAGGCAGCGCTGCCACCAGCAGCAGTGCAGAAGTAAGGGTAGAAGTACTGCAACCCCCCCGCTACAATAACCCTCCCCCCCCCCCCCCCCCACAACTCCTTTTTGGGTCAGGACTCCTATAATTAGAACACTGTGAAATTTCAGATTTAAATACCTGAAATCATTAAATGTATGATTTTTAATATCCTATCACCATGAAATTGACCAAAATGGACTATGAATTTAGTAGGACCCAAAAGACACAGATTCTTCCCTATTAATAAGAGACAAAGAGAAGATTCCAAAGGCAAGGGATATGACTATTGAATATTATCATGGTTTCCCACATTATAATGGAGAAAGGCCAGGAAAGTGGGCATTTGTTCAGAGGAGGGCTTTGGTAATATGATTCCTGGAAAAAGTAAGTAAAAAACAGCCAGCTGAAGAGAAGATAGTTCAGATTGTCAATACAAACAGGCTCTGAATAGATTTAGACAGTAAAGACTTTTGAGGAGAAAGGTGAAGAGTTATGGAGTAGAAACAGAGATGGAGTAGACAGATGGATAAATAGATATGAAGTATGGTCTGTTTCCTAGCCTTTTGTGTTTGTAAATAATCAATTGTATACACTACGTAAGTTTGTTCCTTGAACATTTCTAATCAACAATATATAAAAAAAGTGAAAGCTTCCCCAAGTCCAGAACCCACTTACTTCTAACACTGCTACCCACAATGAGACTGATCCAAACCCATTAAAGTCTTTCCATTGACTTTAATGGGACTTGGTTCTCACCCAATATTAATGAGTGGTCATGGGATGCCTTGACTTCTAACACTGCTACCCACAATGAGACTGATACAAACCCATTAAAGTCTTTCCATTGACTTTAATGGGACTTGGTTCTCACCCAATATTAATTTCTTACTGACTGTGAGGTAGATGTTGTTCCCATGCCATTGACTGGAAAACTAACTCAAAGATATGAAAAAAGGTTTTTAAAATGTTTCGTAGATTTTTTTTTTTTTTATTTAAGAGGGGTTTTTAAAATATTCTGTAAAGAACTTTGAAGAGCTTTTCGGAGATCACTGTTTATGGGCAGGAGGTATAAAAGATTTGTCTCCCCAAGACTTCAGCTCAGCAACTATTCAAGCAGAAATAATGATTAAATGAAAAACAGATTTTGAAAATTTTAAAAACTTTCAAAAGAATAAAAGTATTGTTCAGAAGACTTATTGATTTGGTGGACTTTTGCATAGATTAATTCATAGACTATAAAAACAGAAATGACCATTTTGAGTTTGATCTTCTACACTGACACCCTGTATAATAGACAATAGAATTCCACCCAGTGATTCCTGCAACTTTTCTACTAACTTGTGGTGGATGGTGGAGTTCCGTTTTCTGTAAATGGAATGGGAGGGATTTGGGGGAGAACTTTCACTGTTACGAGATGCCTGATCCAAGCCCAAGGAAGTAAATTGAAAGACTCTCATGGACTTTCATGAACTTCAAAAAATCAGGCTCTAAATTCTGAGTATAATAGAGACACAGAAATAAAGATGAATCAAGCACTTTTGTGCTGTTTGTGTTGTGAAAGTGAGGTACAGTGGGCATGGATTTCATTTCATAGTGTGTAGCAAGCTCTCCTAACAGGAGACACCAATATGTAAAGAAGAAATGTATCCTTTGATTTTGTTCAAATTTCGCCTTATGAACATTAGTCTGAAAAACTGGTTGTTAGGGTTTCAGTGGTGTTACACTATGGATGAATTTGGTCAGTAGGTCTAATTCAGTGTTGTCTTAAACAATGGTGTAAATTATGTGTGTAAGCATTAAACTACTGTAAATTACCCCACTTTGGTACTAAGTGGTTGTACAAAATGACAGTAATGTACTTTACACACTGGAAGATGAAAGGGTGTGATGTAGCTGGAAAAGCAGCCAACAGGATGGTATAAAATAAAATTGGAGGGGATCTAGTTTTCCTTCAAACACTTTGTTAATTACTTTACATGCTACATTTACCCATTCTTTCTCCTTGGCATATATATTGCTCCCTTTGCACATCCATTGGATACCAAATCAATGCAGGTTGCACTTCTTTAGCACTTATCTTTTTTCGCACACTGTTTATGTCACTGATTAATTTAACCTAAAGACTTTCACAGGAACTTGCACTAGCTTTGAATCTGGCACACTACTCTGACTGAATTCGATAAAACTCAACAAGCTGCCTTATTTACCTTGATAGTTAAGCTAAAATTAACTCAGAAATAACATTTAGTATCTCTACTCTCTCTGAAGTTTTTTGTTGTTTGTTGTTCATGCTAACAGTTCTGCTGTTATGGCTGTGTTGAGTAGCTTCAAATTCATTTGCTGAATTAAAATCCAGTGGGCACATCATTAATTTGGTGTGAGAAATACAGTCATGTTCACCAACAAGAGCCTGCTCTTCTTGTTCTACTGATCAACTGCTTTGAGACCAAGATTAGATCTGTTAGGGAGAAGGACTAAACAATTGGCAGTATTTTCATGACTAGTGATTGACATGGCAGTTCAGTTCTCTGTATAGACATGGGGATCCAGATCCTCAGCTTTTGTAAATTGTCATAGCTCAATTGCAGTCGGTGGTGCTATATTTTACACCAGCCTGATGAATCTCTGGTCTTGAATCTCTAGAATATACCTTCTAGACACTGATTCTGAGAATGAGGATCCAGGATGAAGATTTTGAAAATGAAAGATACTAGAAAATACAGACTAGCTAGCAAATTAACACTGAAAGCAGGTCCATGAGATATACGTTAGATCTTCATAGATTCATCAGTTCTAAGTCCAGAACACACCATTAGATCATCTACTGACCTCTCACATAATACAGGCCATAGAATTTCACACAGTTACTCCTGCATTGAGATATGGGCTGAAGCCACTTTTAAAATTTGACCCTATAATAAAGTCCATAGCATATTTTGTATGTACACATGTTGTATCACACACTGATGACAATCAAGAACTTTCTTAGAATCTACACTATGTGAAAACTTACAAATTTAAAGCTCAAAAGTGAAGTTTCCAGGTACCAAATACTTGGTACAAGCCCTGATCTTCAGGTCTGGGTGAGCTGTGCCCAGCATAGGATCTGTGCGAGGTGAAGCAAACATGGCCTTACATCTCCTTTGTGCTCCTCTGATCTTCAGCTCTGCCAGGAACTCCTTTGGCACCTCGTGCCAGTTAGAGCAGCCTTATAATCAGATCGGGTCGAAAAATTTCCAACACATTTTTCCATTGTCAAAATCAAAAAACTTTCCATGGGAACATGTTGATTTAGAAGAAATTTCATGTCAGAAAAAAATGAAAAAAAAAAAGCATTTCAATAAAGGTAGATCTTATCAAAACAAATATTTTGATCTTTTGTTTCCAAATGAGTTTTTATTTCAAATGTATTTATTTAAAGTTGAAATCAGAACAGAAGGAAAGAAAATGTTCCTATTGACCCAAAATGAAATTTGTTGACAATTTTGTTTTGCAGGAAATTTTGAAATTTGTTTTCCTTCCAATTTGGAACAAAATCTTTAGCCTGTGGTGTGCTTAGACTACTGCCTATCAAGCTGAACAATACTGTCTCATTGTTTCCTTGTACTTCCCCATCAGTCTATCTCCATCTGTTGTCTCTTGTCTTACACTTTGATTGTAAGTTCTTTGGGACAGCGACTGTCTTTTTGTTCTGCATTTTACAGCATCAAGCGCAATGGGGTCCTAGTCCAGGACGAAGGCTCTTAGGTGGAATGACAATACAAATTAGAAATTATAATAATAATTTCAAAACATCTGAATTTCCCACATAACTGAAATTCCATGTTTTGATCAGCTCTACTTATGACTGCTCTAACTTGTGCCATCATGTAATACCATAAAGACGTCCAAGCATGGTCAGCATGGAACAGTGCTCCAGCCTGTCTCCTCCCTCCTGGTTATGAAGAGGTGCGAATGAAACTAAGGATCTGGTCTTAAGTGTTAAAGAAACATGGCTACTCCTATACACACCTAAGTATAACAAAACAAAGAAAGTTCCAAAAATAATCAATTTTCTGATTATTTTAATCTTTCCTCCTCATATTAAGTTGTCTAGTAAGTAGGATGCGATCTAGTAAAACCCTATTTTTTATTACTATTCAGTCTAAATAAACAGAAGATTTTATTTAATTCAGTTCAAAATGTTCCCCATCTGGAGATATTTTTCCAACAGTTTTCTGAGCCAGTTTTCTAACTTTTGAAACATTTAAAGGATATAGTGCATGTTTCAATACATTTATTTTTTCACTTTCTAAACTTAACAAAAAATTATGTTTTGTTCTCCCTCTGACAGTTGCCCCCCCCCTTCAGCAGTAAACCAAAATTATTTAAATATAAATTGACCTTGAGTAAAACTTTCAGCTGCTCAACTCAGTTTCTGGAAGGCAACATCTGAAAAGAACAACTTTTGCACAGCTGCTAGAAAGAAGTTGAAAGTCATACAAGGTGGGTGGTCAGTCTTGACTAGTCAAATTCAGCTATCCAGCATGATTTACAGTATTTGGGTGTCTGTATTTCCATGCAAGACACAGCACTGCTGAAAACCTGGGTTTCAGTTCTTGGAATGTTCTTAAATTCCAATCTTTTTATAACGGTACCATTCCCACAAGTTCTAGCCTGACAAAATTGTTGGCTACGACCAGAAACACCTGTAGAAAGTGGGTATCACCAATGTGAACATCTGTTTCCCACA
The DNA here is from genome assembly GCF_002925995.2 of Terrapene triunguis. NCBI lineage: Eukaryota > Metazoa > Chordata > Testudines > Emydidae > Terrapene > Terrapene triunguis. Next base: position 44,882,396 of record NW_020664420.1, on the reverse strand, counting down.
GGTTTCTGACCTGTGTCCTTTTGCTAACATGCCTCTGCCAAATTTTGATATAAAAGCGATGATGCAAAAACCATATCAGAAATAAAGCAACATTCCGATTTTAAAAGAAACTATCATGAGACCTTTTGCTGACCTCTGAGCTTTCCTTTGCCCTTATTGCTTTCTGCATTTTTCCCCCTTGGTGGTAAAATTATTTAAAAAAACAGATTGAGTAATATGTCAAAGGCTACAATTTAATTGAAAGAATGTTAGGCTTATAATTGTTAAAGAGGGGAAAGTCCTATTAGGTCAGATCCCTTGATAGTAGGTGAATTCTTGTCACATGCTAGTCTAAGGTCAATTATTTTCTTCACATTTCCTTTATAGCCTAACATCTCATTACCAAAACTCCATCAACAGTGGGTGTCTCGTATTAAGAGGAACCTACTGCTGACACAATTGTCCCTACATGAACAGTCTTCTAATGACAACTCATTATCTATTGCCTAAAAAGAACATGATTCTAACACATTGTAGTGTTAAATGACCCCAAACCAAATTGGCAAATACTAAGCCATTATCTCCGGTCAGCATTTTACAAAAAGCAATAAAGAAAAAATCACAGAGTTGTTCAATCATCTGCTATTGGATGGTTTGTTTGGATATATGAATATAAGGCCAAATCCACAGACCAGCTCCCAGGCCAAGTACCTAGGCCAGGTGATAGACAGATGTGCTGGTTGGGAGAGGAAGAATCCTGCTCTCCGAGCTGTGGAGCAACTGCAGAGTTGCTCACAGAACCTATTCCTGCCAGAGTTGTAGTAGCTTCTGTGAGCCTTCATGTGGCCCATCACAGGAGGCTGATCTGCCCTTGCCCCTCCCTAGCCCACTCACACCTTGCTTTCTCTCACCCCATGCTACCCAAGAGGGTGGCACCCAAATGCATCTGCTGTTACAGACAGTTGGAACTACCCCACGTAAGTGCAAGCTCTACCCTTACTTCCTTAGGTTCAGAGAGCTCCTGGCAACAGAACTGATGCAGTGCCTCTTTGGAACAAAGATAGGATTAGGAGAGTGGGAAAAATGGGGGTGTATGATCCCAAAAATTGAAGGGAAACAAAAGAGCTGGTCTATAGTCAGACTATTCCTGTGGTCCTGTTCACGCCCACCAACTCCAACAAGGGAGGAGACTGTCTGAATATGAAAACAGGAACGATTAACACCAAAGGTCTACCACCTTCTCAATCTTTAACTCACAACTCAATGTATGTTTTGGGGTGGTTTTTTTTTCACCCATTGGTTGTGGCTGTTCAACAAAATGACAAACGTATTTTGAATTTAGTAGATCACTTACAATAGATTCAATAATGATTTTGCAGCAGTTCTGAGAAAACTGAAATTGATTACACAACATAGGTACCATAGTACATAGTACCCCCGGCTTGAAGTGGTTTCCATCATATACAGTGTTTACAGTTTGGTTCAATGGCTCTCAGCACCCCCACTATACAAATTGTTCCAGCACTCCTGTTGCATACTTGTGTAACATTGACTCTGGCGTGCTATTTTTCCGCTGTTTTATTTCAGCTGTCCAAGATTTGTATTTTTGCACCGTATCAGTGGTTTCAGGGGGGGAAATTGTTTGGATTAAAAAAAAACGACCCTGCAAAGTCCAAGCTCTAGGAAATCTATTTTTAAAAGCTATCTAAGTAGTTACACTATAGTATTACTACAATGTACTAATTACATATGTATGCCAGAATGATATGGATATGGGCCAGATCTTCAGTGGTACAAATAGGCATAGCTCCATTAAAGGCACTGGAGCTATGCTGACTTACATCAGCTGAAAATCTGGCTCACAATACTCTTTTTACTGATTCGTAGAGTGGATAATGTGTACTTAGTGTCACTTAATGCAAAGCTTTACTGAGATTTTATCACCAGTAATTTTCCAAGTTTTAAGTACTTCATAGCATAGTTTTAATTTAACTTCTATACAAGTCCACTAGTCATAAAGCCAACAGTCAAAATCACAGTTGATCAGATGCACTTTTTGGCTGCAGTTCCTGTTCTCTTTGTGGAATTTACCAGGTTAAGATGGTTGGTGCTATTAATCATAAGGGAATGTGTACTTATTAAGTCAAAGCAAGGCTACTTTTAGACTCTAATTTTCTTCATTAAAATATGAGCTAACGATTGCACAAATGTAGCCCTGTTACAAAGGGAAAAAGTTTCAGTAGGTACAGACCTACCTGTGTAAACAAAAAAAGTGTGCACATTTGTGCAGCTACATTTATGTGTTTATTTGCTTCAGTTATACGTATATTTTCTGCAAATGCAACTGGGTATCTAGGCCTTTAAAAACCTATTTGTAGGCACAATTGCACATGTAAATGTACATGCATCACTTGGGGTCTCCTCCTTTGAAAATTTCACTTGGAAGACTCAGACTGGACTCTATAACTGCATTTTTAATAGAATATTCCTCACCCCATAACTTGTAAAAATGGAGAAAAGTTGCTGAAAATGTCTACACCCATTTGAAATGTAACCTCATGAATGTGCAGGAACTCCCTCTGAGCTGATGGAATTACAGCAGTGTAAATCTGCCCCTACACTCTATGTTCTGTAAGAAAGGAGTACAGTGCCATGCACACTGATGGTAGTCAGTAAATTATATAATAATAATTAGTTGATAATTATTGCTGCTGGGCTTATTTTTTGAGCTGCCTTTGAGCCTTACTCTTCTCTCCAGTCTGCACGGTGACATGTGCACTGCCAGGCCCACTGATAGCAATTCCAGGCCCCAGGGCCGTCCCTAGGGGGGTGCAAGGCTCAGGGTGGACATGACGAATCTGTCACTTTCTTGTCCTGGACTGCGGGGCCCCCCAAAGTGCTGGGCCCAGAGCGGTCACCACCCCACACGCACCTAGGAGCTCTGCGGCCCACCCGGGCAATTTAAAAGGGCCCGGGGCTCACGGAGCGGCATCGTTGGCAGCTGGGGGCCCCCGGGCCCTTTTAAATTGCCTAGGCCCCTGGGCAATTACCCACTTTGCCCTCGCCCCCATTTGCAGGGCTGTGCACTGCTAGGGTTACCATATTCAAACATTTAAAAAAAGAAAAGGACACTCCAGGGGCCCCGGTCCCGCCCCAACCCCGCCCCTTCCCCATCCCCATTCCAACCCCTTCCCCAAAGTCCCTGCCCCAACTCTGCCCCCTCCTCTGAGCACCCCGCATTCCCCCTCCTCCCTCCCGCTCTGATCTTGGTTGGGGGTTGCTAAGTGCTTCCCTGCTCCCCACTTGCCCTGCAGCCCCTGCACCCCCCCGCCCCTGCAGCTTCTGTGCCCCCTGCGCCCCCCTGCCCCTGCAGCCTCTATGCCCCTGCCTGCCCTGCTCCTCCTCGCCTTGCAACCCCTGCACCCCCCCACCCCTGCAGCCTCTGTGCCCCCTGCTCCCCACTCGCCCTGCAGCCCCTGCACCCCCCCGCCGCTGCAGCCTCTGAGCCCCACGCCTGCCCTGCCCCTGCAGCCTCTATGCCCCTGCCTGCCCTGCTCC
>NW_020664420.1:44836656-44878759 GCF_002925995.2 Terrapene triunguis | reverse complement strand
CCCTCCCGCTCTGATCTTGGTTGGGGGTTGCCAAGTGCTTCCCTGCTATCCACTTGCCCTGCAGCCCCTGCAGCCCCCCGCCCCTGCAGCCTCTGTGCCCTTTGCGCCCCCTGCCCCTGCAGCCCCTGCACCCCCCTGCGCCCCCCACCTGCCCTGCCCCTGCAGCCTCTATGCCCCTGCCTGCCCTGCTCCTCCTCGCCCTGCAGCCCCTGCACCCCCTGCCCCTGCAGCCTCTGTGCCCCCTGCTCCCTACTCGCCCTGCAGCCCCTGCACCCCCCCGCCTGCCCTGCCCCTGCAGCCTCTATGCCCCTGCCTGCCCTGCTCCTCCTCGCCCTGCAGCCTCTGCACCCCCCGGCCTGCCCTGCTCCCCCGATCACCCGGCAGAGGGAGAGCTGCGGGCTCTACGTGGACCCAAACACTGTTCCGCGCTGCTCTGCAGGGGAGGAGGGAGCGGGGGAGGGGGAGGGACTCTGGCTGCTAGAGGCCCCAGTGGCTGCGAGCGGCTTTCAATCAGGCCCAGCCGTCCAATCAGCTGCGCCTCACTCTGCATGAGGGGAGGGGGAAATCCCGGACATTTCTACTGTATTAGAAATCCCCCCCGGACAGCCATTGAAAGCTGAAAAAGCCGGACATGTCCGGGAAAACCCGGACGGATGGTAACCCTATGCACTGCAGATGAAATAGCGAGAAGAGCACAGAACAAAAAGCAGGCCTCAGCAGTACTGAGGAAGTGGGAGGGTCCCCAGAGCTCAGGCTGCAGCCCAAGTAGGGTTGGCAATTTTGGGTGGGCATATTCCTGAAGGTTTCATCACATGACAATCTTTAATTAAAGATTATTCTTTTAATTCCTGGAGACTCCAGGACAATCCTGGAGGGTTGGCAACTCTAAGCCCAAGCCCAGACATCTACATCATAATTAAACAGCTCCTTAGCCCAAACCCCATGAGCCCGAATCAGCTGTCATGGATTAGCCGTGGGTGTCTAACTGCAATGTAGACATACCACAATAGCATACTTATCATGGGTGGAGGCCTATGTGAGAACTAATTACAATACAATGTACTTTTACAGATTTGAACATATCATTGGGGTGTTGAACAAGAAGAGTTCTGTAAACTAGGGTGAAATACAAGAAGGTATAGACTAGAGCTAGAGACCAAGAGAAAGAAACTCTCACTGGGTTCCTGACCATAGTTATAACCTACTTAGGGAGATTTTCAAAGAGTTTAACTCCCATTGAAAGTCTGTGGGAGTTAGGTGCCTAAATACCTTTGAGGATCTGGGCCCTAACTACCTTTCAAATCAACCCCGTTACCTTTTCTAGTGAAGATGTAACCATTTCTTAAGTAAAATGGAGGATTTAAGATTATTGAGCAAAGTAGCTCCTCTAAATTACCTATAGGGAAAAATCTCAACAGCTGGGTGCAAACAGACCTTGAACAAGCACTGAAACAGCATAGTATTTCATTTTAAGAAATGTGATTCAATTTGATAACTTTAAACCAGAGCTGGTTGAAAAATATTAAGTATGTTTCAAGAAAAATGTTGGAAAAATCAATTTTCCATTTAAAATTATAGGTTTTGATGAATTTTTTTTGAAGGAAAAATTCCCCTAATATTTCTTGATTTCCAAAACCAAAAAGGACTTTTTTGTTTTTCCCTATTTTTTTCACCTTCTCTCTCCCCCTCTTCCTCTCTTCTCTTCCTGCCCCATTTTGCCACTGAAAGGGGGGAGGAGGAGGAGAGAAAGGAGGGGGGAAAAAACCTGAAAAACTAAAACGTGAAAACAGAATTTTTTTAATTGTTGGTTTCAATTTTTTTTCTGTTTTCAGCCTTTCCGCTTAAAAATGGGACATTGTTTAAACAAAATTCTTTTTTTTTTTTTTGAAAAAAGTTTTGAACATAAAATTTCTACCAGCTGTACTTAAAACTATTAAGCAAAGTAACAATCCAATGCTCAGGACTTTATGTTAACCCTTTATTAACTCTCTGTACAGCAAAGCTCAGCATTTTTCAAAGTTGAGAGTGCTGAACTGCTACCTCCAGTACCAATGCAAAACAGCGGTTCCATTTGGCCGCTTGCAGCTAAATCATTTCAAAGTGTAAAACCAATGCTATTTCTGAATGGACAATTATTGTCCTTTTGCCTCAAGCCATGAAATTAAGTAAAGTCCATTGCTTTTTAGATGATTAGTTAAAGAAATCATGTGGGAATTTACACTATCTCCAGTTCCTTCAAGCATGAAGAGGAATATCTACACTTGAGGTAGGTTTCAGAGTGGTAGCTGTGTTAGTCTGTATCAGCAAAAACGAGGCATCCTTGTGCCGCAAGGACGCCTCGTTGTTTTTACACTTGAGGTAGAAATCAGACAAAGGATTCAAAGACTGGTACACTGACCCTTACAGCTCTATTATCACTACTAGTTTTGCTTCACCAGAGGATACTTCTGGTGGTCTTTATCTCATCCTGCCAGCCTACATATGCTGTGGCCCAAGCATATATAACAGTTACAGAGACTTCGAGGTTTATATTCAGAAAGATGTAATAGTCATGTAAAAGATGTTTGGATCACTGACAATCTCACTACAAGCAGAGTGGCAAAGGATAGGATAACAAAGAATCACGTATTTTCAATTTTAAGGTAGTTAGTGCAGGTTGCCTGAAAGGAGAAAAACTAGTTTAGATATCTACTCAGAATGACATTTGTGTGTGTGTGTGTGTGTTATAGATACAGCTCTCTTGACATAGAAAATCATAACAATGGGCCAAATCTTTTTTGTTATTCAGGCACAACTCCCATTGAATCACTGGGACTCTTGCCTGAGTAAGAAAAGACTGCATGAGGAATTCAGAATTTGACATACTATTATTACTAACAATAATAATTAATATCTCTAAAGCATTCCCCACACTCTGGTCAAGGCACTTGGGAGCTCCCCAACAATTTAAAATATGGAACATCAGCAGATATATTTTTATCTATCACCAGATGTCTTTGTTTATTCTGTAGCCTAATGATGACAAAATAAAAAGACAGTGATTAATTAAGAGGAGCAGAGGCAGCCTAAAAATAGGCAAGACTGGTTCAGAAGACCAAATTGCTTCTGAACAAGAAGAAATTTTAAGTAAAGGAAAGACAGCATTGATCCTTCTTAGGGGTTACAGATACACCTCTACCCCGATATAACGCGACCCGATATAACACGAATTTGGATATAACGCGGTAAAGCAGTGCTCCGGGGGGCGGGGTGGGGGGGGCTGTGCACTCCAGTGGATCAAAGCAAGTTCGATATAATGCGGTTTCACCTATAACGCGGTAAGATTTTTTGGCTCCCGAGGACAGCGTTATATCGAGGTAGAAGTGTATAACCTTTGGTGACAAGAACATTTCTATTGCTGTGCGGTGACAGGAACTGAGTTTTCTGGATGGTACCAACAGTAATAATGCACTGGGTGGTTAGACAGATCATAATACACTGCATTCAACATTTTTTTATAAATATGAATTATTCACTAGAACAGGACAATCTCAACTTCATGCTCTCAAAGGTTACAGGAAACACATAGCCAACACTTTGAGCACAGATTGACAATGCCATGTAAATAATTCACAAAACTTATGAAAAGCACAAATATGTATTTTGTGTGTTATCAATCAGACCCATCCTGCCAAAAGGAGGGAGACAGATGTGGAAAAGAAGCTAACCATATTTACTGTGCTAGCAGGAAAACTTCAACAGTTTCAAAGTATTGCCACAGAGACCTGACATTAAAAAAAAAAAAAAAAAAAGCTAGAGAAAATGATGAATAGCTCAAAAAGCATGAATTGCTGACATATTTAAAAACCATTGTCACCAGAGTACTTATTACCCATTTTGTGAATAATTTTAACCTTCAAGCTACTTTTAAAGTGATGTTAGCTTACATTCCTGACACCAAACCACGTATTCATCCTGAATTAGGCTTCATCAGCTGAATCACTTCTTGTAAAGTAAATCTTCACTACTTTTTGGTAAAGCAAGTATTTTCTGAAGACGGGAAAAAGCTTGAATAGCAAGAAACTTTCACTTACTCACTCAGAGAAAAGTACAGTACACCTTGGATACAGACACCAACCTAATTAAAAAATACCGCTATTTTCCAAATAGAAATCATATTCTGCAGGTAGTCTCCACATAAAGACAACAGCCATCTTGTACACATTAAAATTCCACAGGACCATCTATATGTGTGACTGAAACTTCTAAAAAAGAATTCCTTCTCCCTTCACAACAGAAATACTAAAAACTACATTGTACCTATGAATAAGATGATCATTCATTTGTCTCATGAATTAACAAAGAGCTATAAGGAAGCTTGAAGTGTGTAATCCCTGTGTCTAGATCTGGGAGGTTTCCTTGGCAACAATGCACAAACATCAGGGAATGTGTATGCATCCTCCAAACAGTATGTAACATGAGGGTACTGTTTTCTGGTCTCTATGGCTATCTGTAAAGGAATGTGAAAAAAATATTCATCATTCTATAATATGCTCCTCAGAAAGAGCCAACAATTATGGCCAGCACACTATTTAGTAGTTTTTAAAATTAATAAGTGTGAGATTAAAAAGCTGTATTTCGTTTTTTGAAGCAGAAGGAGAAATAATGCACAAAAATACAAATTTACTCTCGTTTTTGGTTTTGTTTGTTTGGCTTTGGGTCATACCAAATGACTCCTTCATTTGTATTTCAAATAGAATTTATACTGTGTTTGTGTCTCATTTCTTCATAACGCTGGTTAAACAAAAGTATGGTAATGTGGTGAAATTCTAACAGGCTTAATTAAGCAATAGGTCCTTCAAACAGGCTTAAATATGTTGATTTAAGTCTCTGCTGCCAAATGGCCTTAAATGTATTTTTAAAAAACCCTACTTTCGAGAAAGAACTTTTGGAAGTCATTGTGCCAGATTCTGATGCCAATTACAATGGCAAGATTCTGATCTCAAGTACCACAGTGGAGATACTCTGGATTTATTCCGGAGCAACCAAGATGCAAATCTGGCTCTCTGTCTATATTTTCCAGTTGTTAGGAATGGATACGTAACGGATTAGGTCATTCAGGATATGAAAATGATTCCTATAGTTCTCTGATAGATTAATTACCTTATTAACCAAACAAGTAGCAGCCGTATTTCATATGGCAATGTATCTCAAAAGAGTCAATTTTCTGTCTTAGTTGAACACTAAGCACTAGCACTGACACATTACTGCACAGAAACAAAAAGATGGGGGTCTACCCTTGACAAATAAATTACCATATCAAATGGCATCTTTGACAGCCAGTCAGAATACTGGATGGCTGATCCTGGCAATAATTCACTGCTGATGTAAGTCAGCATCCATTTGCTGAGCCTATTTACAGCAGTGATTAATTTGACCCCTTCTCTCTGATTGCAAAAAGCACACAACTGATCCATTCTCAAGGTCATCCAGAATGCTACAGGTTAATGAGGATACAGTGCCTGGTCCAACTCCTAGTGAAATAAATGGGAGTTTTTGTATTAACTTAGAGGGGACCTCAATCAGGCCAACAGTGAGCTACTTACACACTGCTGCACCAGAGAGAAATGTATTTGGATCAATCTTGTGGCATAATACCCAGGAAGTTATGGCAAGAGAACACTGTCACTGGACCAGCTGGCTTTGCTTTCAAAACAAATGTCACCTCTCTGTATCGGCATTTACATAGCCATAAGAGACCATTTTCCTGTAGTACCATTCTAGTTCAATGATATTAACTTTTAAATATATGATAGCTTTCCCAAGAGCTAAGCAGTTGCTAATTAAGCTAAACTTGTTGCTCATAAATAAAACAATCCAGTTCACATATATCAACAAAGCTATGCAGACAGGGCCAGCTCTGGCTTTTTGGCCACCCCAAGCAAAAAAAAAAAAAAAACAGCTCGGCTGGTGCCTGGATCCGGCCCTGTATGCACAGGCCAGATGTTCCATTTCACAGAGGATTTTGAGATTCATTCCAAATTGGAGCAAAACCCCACAATTTTGAAATTCTCTGTGAAGGAAAATTCTGAAAAAAAAAGTTAGTTTCGGGTCATTCCAAATACCTTGTTTCAACAAAATTAAAATGTTTCAACTTAGAGTTTTTAATGTTTGTATTATTTTGTCAAATATATTATAATGTAGAATATAATACAAGATAAAAAAATTCAAAATGAGAAACTGAAACATTTGTTCTGCTATTATCAAAATGGTACGTTAAGACATTGTCAGAACTTCTTTTTTTAAAAACAAAATTCCAGCTAAGTTGACCCAATTTGGTGAAGCATTTCTATTTCAACAGAACTGCATATTTGGATGGAATATGGTTTAGTCAAAATTTCTCTGACCATCTCCATACATCTGCTTTTTTAACCAATAAATCATTGCATAACCACCATAGAAAACGACAGGGCTACACAACAAGGAATGTAAAACTTTCTGTATAAAACACAAAGATAAACCTGGAATACCCCCTAAGAATAAATAATAGGTTGGGGTAACATACATTTATCCTCTCAGTGAAGAAAAATGTCTAATATTTATTCAATACGTGAGATATTACCGTAGGTGCTTCCTCACCTGCAGGACAAATATCTTTCTCTCTAACTCAACAATGAATACATATAATTAAAATAACCTTGTTAAAAATAGCAAGTATGTGGATATGTCCCACAGAGTAGTGTCCTGACTGATATATGCCATTGTGCATAAATAATCTTAGTTTTAAAAAACTATTAGACTTATTGTTATATTTTCCATGCAATATAACACTTAAAGGGAAAAATGCTACCCTGTTTTGCACAGGCATGTAGAGTGTAGGGAGTCTTTTACTACCCAGTACACACATGCTGCAGTTGAGTAGGATTCCTACTTAAGACTAAAGAGAGGGCCAGCAGGGTTTGGGGGTATTGGCTACCACGTCTACCATGCTTGCCAGCACACCCAAGGAAGTATGGTCAGATGTAGCCACCAGTGATGTGAGACAACAACCTGAGCCAGCCAGGAATGAAAACTGGTCCTTTTCAGAGGAAAAGTAAAGTGAGTCTGACAGTACTTAGATACAGGCCAGTTCTATACTATCCTTCCCTGTGCGAAACATGTGAATATCTAATTTGTGCATGCATATATATAAAGACATCTAGCAAGACCCTGTGCTACTCTATCAAATCCCACTGCACATGCCCCTTTCATTGAGAACAGAGCACATGGGTTCAGATTCTGATACCCTTATACTAAGTGGTACCTAACTCCATCAATAGTCCCCTTAGTGTCAGTGGTACTAGTTGGGGTCAAATCGTGAGCCCCTTACTCCCGGTGGTATACCAAAATTCATATGAATAGTTCCACTGAATCATTGTAAAGTACTATTTTATGTGAATAGTCTGGCCCATGATGGGCATTCTCAAGGTCCAATGAAGAGCCCTAATGAAGACTCTATTTGCCAGTTTTGGGGTTAATGGCCGTGATTAATCCACATGCTGTGTTTAAGGTAATTACTTTCATTCAAATTTCACACACTTTGTTCCTTCTAAGGCAGGAAATGAACATTTTAAACAGAAATCACATATTAAACACACACAATGTTTGCAATCACTTTTCATAAAATTCCACACCCACAAAGCACAGGTTCCCTCACTTTCATTCTGTTCAAGGCTGGAGGGGACAAGAAACCAGACAGAGCAGTTGTGAAACCCTGGATCTAATAAGCACCTTCCAACGTATTCACTAAGTAAACACTTTTAAATGTCTCCAAAAATGCAGGTGTGCAAATTACTCCTAATACAGACAGAAGCTGTTTTTTCAGTATCCCCTCAACCACTGTTAAACCACTCCCCAACACACAGCCACTAGCATTTTTCAGCTAATAAAAGCTTTATGAGCTGAAAAGTTCCTTCAGGGTTTTTTTTCAGCTGCTAACTCATACCCTTCCAGCTACAGCATCATAATTCACTGTTACAATCCACTGGAGCTAATGTAACATACCAGGATCATGAGTAGCATGTTTTGTTTTTCCACCATGAAAGACAAGTCTCATATGACTTGCTCAATATGGTGGAAAATTACTAATATGATCAAATAATGCAGTGCAAGGATGTTTTTCCTGCCCATGTTGGGTCCCATTCCACACTGAGCATAAGCAAAAGAGAACGGCATGAAGTTCTATACAAGTAAATAAAGTCTGAAGCACATTCCATTATGGAACTTGCACACAGTCATTTTTATGACAAAAAAAGGGGATGTTTCCCCATATATATATATATATTTTCCCCTCATTAATTTGCACACCTGTCCTAGACCTGCCCATGTCCCATAGACTGTCAGAAAATGCCATGTTTTATATTCCTCATTAATTTGTGCACCTGCCTCAGATTCATTCACATGCCAGTGCATGGGCTGTTTGCCAATAAATTCTCTCATGGAAAACTGTTGTATTCTTATACAAATAAGCAGCTTAATCCATTCAGCTATATTCTCTCTCTTATCAGCATTTCAGCGTAATTGCCAAAATATAACATAATGGGCTTGCTTTTCAGCCAGGCCTCAACTATCTTCTGTTTCCATGGGTGCAATTGTACACCTCTTTGTAACTGAAACTTCATTTATGCACCCACAATTAATTTCAGGCAAAAATACTTGCAGTTAGATGTTTAACTATTTAATTTGTGGACAGCACAAGAAGAGAAGTCATTGTGGAGATGCTATCTCTGGTCATCTAGTCCAATATTTGAATTATACAAATATACATTTCTCATACATACATTTAAAATCAAAACTGGGACATACACTGTACTATATGAGGCTCTAATTTATGACAGTCTAGAATAACCTAATATCCTAGTCAATATTTTTAATTCAGTTTCATTCAATCTAGTCAATATTCCACATCATTACTATATTGGTCTATAATAAATAATAATAAAATAATAATAATAATAATAATAATAATAATAATAATAATGTTCCATACATCTATAACACACACCTTCTAAAGACATCAAAGTGCTTTAACAAAGCTGGTGGCAGATTATGGCTGGCCCATGTGCAGTTTTGAAGCTGAGGGGAAAGGTGCAAGAAACCTTTCCCCATTCCACCTCCCACAGAGGCTGACCATAGGCACAGTCACTAACTCAGGAAAGCAAGGGAGTTCCTTCTGCTACAATTCACTAGGACTCTAGCCACCCCAAAGGAGTCTTGGGTATGGCCTCAACAGCCATATACAAGTGCGTGGGGGGAGGGGGCGGCGGGGGGAAGCTACAGTAAAGTAATGCACATTGGAAAACATAATCCCAACTATTCATACAAAATGATGGGATCTAAATTAGCTGATACCACTCAAGAAAGATCTTTGTGTCACTGTGAATAGTTCTCTGTAAACATCTGCTCAGAGTGTAGCAGCAGTTAAAAAAGTTAACAGAATGATAGGAACCATTAAGAAAGGGATAGATAATATGAAGAAAATATCACAATGCCATTATATACATTCATGGTACACTCACACCTTGAATAACACATGTAGTTCTGGTTGCCCCATCTCAAGATAGATTAGAATTGGAAAAGGTACAGAGAAGGGCAATGAAAAGGAGTAAGAGTATGGAACAACTTCCATATGAGGAGAGATTAAACAGACTGGGACTTCTTAGTCATTTCTTTTCCAAGCTGAGGAGGGATATGATAGAGATCTATAAACTCATGAATGATGGGGAGAAAGTGAATAAGGAAGTGTTACTTACTCCTTCACAAAACACAAGAACCAGGGGTTACATAATGAAATTAATAAACAGCAGGTTTAAAATACACAAAAGGAAGTGCTTCACACAATGTACAGTCAACTCAATGTCAGGGGATGTTGTGAAGGCCAAAACTATAAAGGGGTTCAAAAAAGAATTAAACAAGTTCATGGAGGATAGATCCATCAATGGCTATTAAGCAGAGTGGTCTTGGATGCAATGTCATTCTCTGAGTGTCCCTAGCCTCTGACTGCCAGAAGCTGAGAATGTGCGACAGGGGATGGATCACTTGATGATTTCCTATTCTTTCATTCCTTCTGATGCACCTGGCATTGGCCACTGTCGGAAAACAGTATACTGGGCTAGCTGGAACATTGGTCTGACCCAGTGTGGGCATTTTATGTTCTTATGTAATTCTGCTTCCAAGACACAATTCCACTCAGTGCTACCACTTAAGTCGGATAACCCCAAATTACTCCCTTAATGAGGGGCAAAAGGCAAAATAGAGCTCATAACTAATTAAGACTAACAACACCTGTATGAGGTACTTAACTGTTATTATGTCCACTTTACAGACAGTAAAACTGAGTTGCAGAGATTGGTATTTCAACATGTTAGCATAATAGCAAGCTTCCACTGTACCGGACAAGTCACATCAGTGATATGAAACAAAACATACTATTCTACTTCCATAGAGTCCTGTTCTTCTATTGAGGTGAACTATTGTTTCCAGCACAAACATATCCTGAAGAAAAGGAGGCAAAGGAAGGTAGAGAACTGACTCACACAAATGTACCAATACTACTGAGAAGACATTTATATACAATAGCTTGAACTATACATACCTCAGCTCACCTTGTAATTGTTTTGCTATTTACATACAAGAGCTATTCTTTTCAGGACTTGATAAGAAAGTTGCTATTTGCAAGGAGATATTTACACTTTTTGTACTTCAAAATCCTGGCTGGGTTTGTTCCATCCCTAGCTTATTGTTGTGTTTTAGAGTGTTAAAATATATTTTATTGAAAATATGCTAATACAAATGAGGACAAACATTGTTTACTAAAGATAACTGTAATTCTGAATACTGTTTCCTGTGATCCCTTAGCTGAGAACCAACAAGTCAATGACACTGTTTTATATAGTTCCCTGATGATTATGAATCAACTTTCATTGCAAAGCATATCAGAAAAAATGGATTGTATCATGTTCTGTAATAACTAACTTCTGTGTTAGTAATCTCTGTCAAATTGTCTCCTCTTTAACACTTACTGTATGTATTTCCTTCAGAATAAAAGAAAGTTTATGTACTAAGAAGCGGTGAATTGAAAATGTGCTTGATGGGATCTTGCAAATGTTTTCCAGTACTTGTGTGGAATGAAAAAAAAATGGTCAGAATGCTCAAAAGAAAAGCACCTTTAGGGGCAGTTATCTGATTAGATGTCTAAGGCTGGGAAATTCACATACAGTGGTTGTCAGATTTGAAAACAGGCTGTAGGGAGGAGGGAAACAAACTTCCATTCTAATCCTGCACTAAAAAGATGGTAAAATCCCTTCTTTTTGAACACAGTAGAGAAATTGCCATTTGGGGAATTCCACCTTATTTTACAGAAAGAGTTATTTTGATTCATACATGGTAGAATAAACCATCGTTAGTGACAAAATTTTAAAGCTCCATGGTTTCAACCACTGACACATATACCCACAAACATACACAAATACACACAGAGAGATTTAAAAAGTTTGAAACTCTAACAGAAGATAAAGTTTGAAGAAATTCTGCTCTAAGGGCTAGATCATTAATGTGAGATCTGGCCCACAGAAAATGACTGCACACTCTTGTGTTGCCCCTGGAGCATCCCAGGAGGGAACTGTGACTCAGGGAATCACAACACCCCTCTTCCCCTGACTGCTGCTGCTCCTCAGAAAGAGTGAACTGAGACCTGCCTCAGCATACGCTCCCATTGCCCTGGCATACCTTCATCTTGGGGGAGGAGTCAAGGCTACACTCACTCCCCAAACCCTCCCACCCTTCCTGACCCCAGGCATGAGGGAAGGATATAGCATCTCTGTGAAGATTGCATCCTCCCATGCACAGTAAGCTGTGGTATTGTTACACTAGTGCATACAAGTAAATGGCCTCTTCTACTCCACAATCTGGTCCTTAGATAGCGAGTTGATTTAATCGAACTTGCATGAATTCAAAAGTATTTTGTATCTGACTTAAATCCAATCCACATACCGCAATCATTTGATATGGCTCATCAGAGTGTCTCATCTAATTGTGACTTCCTAAATATAGGCACTAGGCAGAACACAAACCCACAATGCTGCTAATGTGTCACATATTCCAGTAACAAAAGTACTGCTCAATTAAAAAAAAAAAAATCATGTAATCCTTTCCAGTCTAGTTTTTTATATTAAGCCCCAATTGTTTACAATGTATTTGTCAAGACTATGCAGTTTAAATATTGTAGATATATAGTATAAAATAAGCAAAAGTAAAAAATTGCACTCTGTACAAGCTCTGCTAACTATATTGTACTACTTTTGCCTTTTGATTGGTGCACACAACTCTATTAGGTCCCAAACCAACTCCCACTGAAATCAATAAAAGGACTTGCATTAATTATAATGGGAGTTGGATCAGGTTCTTAACACTACTGGTAGTTAGGGTCATGAATAAGTGGGAAATTAATCCTCTAAGTAATCATACAGAAGGCATCATATTCAGCTAGGCTAAAAGAAAAATAAAATGTATATTTTTGTGGAAAAAATCATTATACACGAATTAAACATAGTATGAAATTCAACAAACCCTACAATATACCTCGATTAATCTCCCTTTTCTCAACACTTTCATATCTCTTTTTTTGAAACTTAATACTATACGAAAGATCTCAAGTAATGGCCAGTTGTCTGATACAATATTTTAATTCAGGAATTGCTAACTTAATTCAATGCTAGTTTAGTTCAATGTAGTTTTGCAGTTTCTGTTCTGGAAACCCATGGAATTAAAGCTGCATATGCAAATACAGTGCCATCAGCTAAAAAACTTTGTGAACTTGTGCAAATTATGGTAATTTGCATCACGGACTCAGGAAAATGATGATGATACACCATGGCAAATATCCTGCCCCCCAAATCCCACAACATCCACCTGTGGATGTAACAGATGTTCCCAAATGTTTTAGCTAACCACACTGTAAATAGCATTGTTAATGGCTACAGACAAATGGAATGTTAATGCTGTCTAATGCTACATTTAAGAGTAGTAATGTATGGCATGGAAACTGTGAAATTCAAATGCTTTGTGTCACAGATAAGCAAAGTCCAATCAGTGATTTGAGTACATCATGTGACAAACACCATTCTTATGACTCCCAATAATAAGTACAATACATTTGCACCTTTTTACATCAACAGTGAATTTGACTCAAAGACAATTATAATGTACATTTCTAAATTATCTTAAATAATTAGTACCAATATATACATAGAAAAACTTTAAAAACTCCTGTTTAGACAAAGCTGTGCTCCAAAGAATAACTCCTGGTATATTGTGAAACATTACTATTATGGCAAACTGTATGGACATGGGTCATAGGTCTAAAGGGCAAACTCTTACCTGTATCATTGCCTGTAATGGCAATAAAAACCACTGTTATGTCAGATATATTTTTCATGTCTGTTTCAAGAACTGGAATAGAGGGAGACACTTCCTGAGGTTCTAAAACCTCTGTGGTTTCCTCAACTTTGGGTGGTCTGGTAGGTCGTGCAACTGCAGTGGCACTTGATGATGTGAAATATTCTTTATCAATTTCTGGTTCCACTGTCTTGCCTGTCAGACCATCATCAGTAGTGGTTTTACTGGGAGAAATAGATTCATCAATTATTACCATGTCTATGCTTGTTTCCTCATCTTCCCTGTCAATTTTAGGTCGCGGCGTTTTAGTAATAAAGGACTTGGTAGTTGAAGTTGGTTGGATTTTGTCTACTGCACTTAGAACTGTTGTTTTATCTGTTCCAATAGTTGAAAATATAATTGGTTCTGTTCCTTTAGGTTCCTCCAATATTCCTGAACCTTCCAGACTATGGGTTGTAAAATTTTCCACTTTTTCCACAGAAGTAGATTTCTCAATCTGATGAGTAATACCTTCTGGTGCAGAAGGACCTGTAGGCACTGTATGTGAAGGTAACTCAGATTCCCAACTCACCACACTGCTGTCTTCTGTTTCATTTTCTTTTTTGATGCGTGGTACTCCACCTTCATCTACTTCAGTTTCAGTGGTTGGTGGTACTGGCATAAATTCAGTGGTCTTTACTTTGTGTTCAGTAACAGCATCAACTTTTGGAGACAGTACAAGCTGTATGGTCCCAGTGGTTGTTTCACCGGAAGCTAGAACTTTTTCATAATCACTTATATTTATACCAGGCATTAAAACTTCTGTAGTTGTACGTATTTCATCATATGCTGATCCTTCAGTAATTATGTCCACGTCCTGCCTTTCAGTAATAGCTGTGTGAGCCAATTCAGGTTCTAAAGTTGTCTTTTGTTCATATATTTGAACAAATGTCACAGGCACCTTAGAAGTAGTTGCAGTAGAATCAGTGGCAGTAACCAATTGCTCTATAGTAATTCCATATGGTTTTCCTTCCACTGTTTCTTCAGTAATTTGGATCACATCTTGTCTTTCAGTAATAGTTGTCTGAGCAGATTCAGATTTAGATACAACCTCCTGATCATCTGTTTCCACGTGTACTTGAGTAGATGTCACATCCATTTTAGAAATGGATGCTGTGGACTCTGTGGCAGTAACCATTTGTACCATAGCTTCACCTTTGGTAGAGTGTTCCTTTTGAAATACTGTTCCTTCTATATCTTGAGTTTCCACATGTGGGTGAATAGTAGTTATTGCTCTGGAGATTCCTAGATCTTGGTCCTGCTCGATAGTACTTCCTTCCTCAATCAAATCATCTTGTTGCCCTCCTGTTCCTGCACTAGGTACAACCTTTTCTTCATAGGCTTTTACAGTAGTGGATGTCATTGTAGATGATTCTTCTTTAATGATTGTTCCAGTACTTATCTGGCCACCCTCTGTGACTGCATATTTTGTGACCTCTTTATCTGTAAATGTAAGGTCTTCAGTAAATAGTGCTTTTTCAGTGGTCTCTTCTGGTTTCATTTCTGGTGCAGGAGCAAATGTTCTCATAGTATCATGATACCTTGTAACAACATCTGCATGTTCTGTAAAACCTTCTGTCGGTTGTACTTTGTCACTCACTTCCATGACAGGGGGCCTGGCAGTTGGTAATTTTGTAGCTTTTGATGCTGGCACCGATGGCAGAAAGGGCTTTATTGTTGCATTGCTTTCATCCAGCGATATTTTTGATACTGTGATCACTTCCAGATCTATAACTCTGCGAGTGGGGTAGACACTTGTAATATCTTTACCCCGATCTATATCAGCTGATATAGCTTTAAGTTCTTCATCAATTTTTGTTTCTGTTGGCTCAACACTTATCTTAGTTTTATCTTTTGCTGTTGAAATTGCTGCTTCAGGGTGCTTTGTATGTTCTACAATATAAATTTGCCCTGGAGAAGCTGTAGAAAATTCCATTCCAGAGATACCATCTCCTGTTCTTAAAGCTCCATATGTTTTCACATAATGAAGCAAATCTTCTGTCACATTTTCCTGATTTTTATCAGTAGGTAGTGGAGTGCTTGAAACTTGAGGAGCAAGTGTGAATTTCTCACTAGCAAAATGTCCCTTGGGTTCTGTTTTGTCCTTATCAGAGTCAGGAATAACTGCTGTGATATAGGGGGCTGTAACATCAATTGTTCTCAATTCTGGCTCGCTAGTTTTTTCTAAGATGATTGACCCTTCTGTTTTTAGAAATGGGTAGATGTCAGTCTGCGTTCCCTTTACTACCCCTTGTGGTGAAGTGGTACCTTGTGAGACGGTGATGGCCTCAGCTTCTGTCTGATTAACTGCTGGTACAGATGTAGACATAGGTACTCCAAAGGAAATTTCAAGTGCATCGGTAGGCTGCACATCCTCTCTGCTTCCTTCAGCTGATGCCTCATTATCAAATAGAATAAGTTCTTCTGTAATTCTAACTGCTGGAGTTGACTCACTTGCTGTAGAAGATGCTCTAGCAGTTACAGTATGCCCATCTAAGAATGTCTTTGATACAGTAATTACTTCTAATTCTGGGATTCTGCTAGAAGCCAAAGTTCTGTGGTCAGGCATAACAGTGTATGTGCTTCCTTTGCCATTCTCTTCCTCTGTGGTAGGTTCATGATGATCAGTGTGCAGATCTTTGGGAATTACAACAGTTGTAAGTTTCTTATGAGTTTTTGCTTCCATTGATTCTTTTGTAGGTTGAGCACTAAGATACATTTCCTCCTTCGTGAGTGTAACTGAAGTCTCTGTTTCAGCAAACTCTCTCACAGGGGTTTGCACTGAGGCATTTGCCAATGTTCTCATTGGGCCCACCTCTATTTGTTCAGTCTGACTTTCAACAGTTTGTGTATTTTCAGTTTCAGCATCTTCCCATGAATCTGTGATTGGAAGTGATGTGGGAATCGCACTTGTAGCTGCTCTATGCTCGGAAATGATTGAGGACAAATAAACTTCCTCTCTGATTTTAGACATATCTGATTTCTTAGATAATTCTACTGCAGAATAAGTGTGCTCCAACTCCTTTTGTATAGGTGTACTCACTGCTAGCCTAGATGTAGCATCAGCTTTAGTCATGTCCAATGATTCAGAAGTATCTACTTTGCCATCTGTGACAATCTGAGGTAGAATAGTGGTTAACTTAATGTTCTCCTTAGGCATCTTCTCTTCTTTTTTCTCACCCCCTCTGGTAGTTAGTATTGGATCTTCCTTTTTGCTTTCCAGGATCACTTTTTCCAAAGATGGGATCTTTGTTTTGGTGACAACTGATTCAGTGATTAAACTATCAGAGATATCGGGTTTAAGAGTAGCTATGCCAGGTATTGTTTTTAGTTCTGTTAACAGATTGGCTGGCCCACTTTCCGTAGGAATGTCCAGCTCAACAGATGCAGACTCTGATATATTTTGTTTACCTAAAAAAAGATGTTAAAGAATCAGTTAGAAAGGGTATAAATAAACCCATTTTTATACTTTTCTGATGCAAACTAAATGTTAAACCTGAACAGAATGAATGAAAGTGACAAAATGTTTTAGAGAAAGGTTATGAATTCAGTACAGCTTTAAATGCCAGCATAAAAACACTGTATTACAATGTCACAAGATTTGCTTGAGTTCATACACTATACACTAGATTAGGGCTGAAGGTGAGAACAGTATTTTTTCACTGAATGGCTTTAATTAATTTGCCTTTAGCCAAAGTATTTGTCTCCCAGGTTTTGTTTTGTTTTAATTTAGAGATGCTATTGAGTGTTTTTAAGTAACGGAAGGAAATTAAATGTTATTACTTTTAGTTTAGGATACAATATTATTCATAAAAGTCCTGTCTTTGGCTCCCTGAGCTGGAAATGCTGTGAGGGCAGCATCCTCAGACCTGAGGGAGGGAATCGCTTGCCTTGCTGAACAACGACAAAAGCAGGAGCAACAAAGCAATGTCAGTAATATTAGTTTCATGGTGCTATATTAACATTATCAGAGGTCTTCATACAACATAATGTCAACAAAATACAAACATATTGCTCTTTATTGTACTGACTGAAATGTTGAATTTGAATCTTTCATTTCATACTCTTGCCAACTGACTCCCAGTTAAAGAAAGAGATGTTTCCCATTTCCCCTGGTGCCTTTATGCTATGCTATGTATTAGTTGTATTGCAAATGTCATGGGTGTTTTTTCAAGGCTTACTTTAGCATACAATTCACATGTATAACAGGAAGTAAAATACCAGCTCAGTATATTTTCAGCACATAATTACAAATCACAAAAAGGAACCCTGACAGCACAGGAGTGTGCTTAGGCAACAGAAACTAACATGCCATCCTAAAACACTGTATAATAATGTCACAAGATTTGCTGTAATCCATGTAAACTATACTCCGAGGCATTTAGATTAGGTCTGAAAGCGAGAACAATAGTCCACCGAGGTCCAAAAAATACCCACAGGTAGGATCAGAAACCTCGTATTGCAATGAAGTTGACTTTTGGAAAACACTTTAAAAAGGCATAATCCTGCTTCCCTTCACACACAAAACGGGGAGCATTATATATGAAAAGACAACAGGATCAGGCCCTTTAAAACACAAAAACAATAAGGGGACAGCAATTGTGGATCAAGAGTGGAGTACGGCCTTTAGAGTCACCATTAGGACATAGACAATTTCAAGATTTTTAGTACATAAATATGTCAGCACTAACTATCCCAGCACAACACAATTGAACCTACAGCCTCTTTCATATGAAAGCATTGCTAAGTATCTAATCAGGTAATTAAAATCCTTACACAAACATGCAAGAAATGTATATAGTTACAATGTTTTAGGAAGACAGGCACAAAGGCCAAAAGCTGGGTTTCAGAGTTAATGAATGAGCTCAGGGAAACTCAAAGACTCAGCATATGATATGAAAATTTTATCATTCCTACTTGAGGGCCAGGGGTCAGGGAGAAAGATGAGGTTTGAGATAAGATTCAGAGAGTCACATTTACAGAAAGGAGATATTCCAGAGGATGGAGTAAAGAAGAATCTACTATCCACTAAGACATCCAGAATTTAAGAGCACAGGGAAAAATTGTTAGAACAGGTAATGGGACAGGCAGAGAAGGGGAAGAAGTTAAGGCAGAATATAGGAATATGCAAATTGAGCACATCCATTTGTTTAATGCTCAAGAGTATCCAATACATATGTACATATCAGGTATTTTCACATGCACATGGCTAATTAGATGTCTCTCAGGGTTTGTCTACACTTACAGCACTAAAATGGTACAGCTGCACCTGCGCCTCTGTAGCACTTAATGAAGATAACTACCTTTTGCCAACGGAAGAGCTTTTCCCATTGGTGTAGATACTCTGCCTCCCCGAGAGGCAATTGCTATGACGATGGGAGAAGCCCTCCACTCCCCTGAGCAACCATGTAGTTATACCAAGTGTAGACCAGGGCGTAGGCATTTGTTCATGCATATAAGATATTTGTGTGCATAAACAGGGTCTACACAAATGTAGGTTTGAAGTTTCACACACCTAATTTTGAAATGTTGCCCTTACAGTCAAACTTTTAGATTATACGCTGAAATGGACAAAGAGGTGGTCAGTCAGATGTATCCAAATCCAGATCCAAACTTCATCAAAGTTCAGAGCATTAGGATCCAAGGGCTTGGTCCATACCCAGTACGGAGTTAGATCCATTCATTAAGTTTGGATCAGAAGCCAGAAGTTTGGAGGTGCTTGGATACAAGGTTCTGGTGTGAGCTATTCTCTAATTAACATCTGTTCCAGTGGGAACAAAGTTTATTGTTTGTTTTAACGAATATTAACATTAAATAGGGGTGGGGGAAAATAGAAAATAAAGCCAGCATCAAAATATATTTATGAATAAAGAGATAGAATGTGATTCACCACTATTTGAGGGCTTTGTAATACTAGTTATTTGTGACTTTTTAGGTGACTGCCAGGTTTTCATTAAAATGTTTGCAAATCTTAAAAGTTTAACAAATTCATGCCTGATATGCAGTTACTTACTATTCATTACTTATTAACTGCTAATCTCTTGATAAAAACTTTCAGACATTCAGTGAGGGAGCAGAAATAAACAAACCAAAAAAAATAAGGCCAAATGCATCAGCTATTTGGTTCAGCAATTACTAATTGACCAACTCTAACAAACAAACATTTTGTTTCCTAAAGAAGAAGAAGAATACAATATAAATTCTATTCAGTTTATAGATAGGTGGCCAAATTTTCTGCTGGTGCAAACTGAAATCCAAGGAACAGTGCTGATTTACACCATCTCTAGGATTGTTTCAGCTATACTAGGTAAGTGCCTTATCACTAATATGATGTATACATTTTTCATGGACATGATTCAGATTTGTAAACTTAACTGAGAAGAATTAGCTGAGACACAGATGCTTCTTCTTAGTGAAGACATCTACCAGCATTTCTTTCTGCCTTGTACAAAAAAAAAAAAAAGTTGATTTTTTAATAGGTTCCAACTCCAGTTTTAACTGGTTGCTTCTCTATCCAGATGTTTTGCATTACTGTACTCCTTGCACCATGTGTTCAAAAGGCTGTCTTCTTTGTGCTTCTTCTGATGTAAGACATGAGACAGATTTTCCTAATAAAATGCATGTATCTTTTAGCAGCAAGAAAGCAAATTATCTCAACAACTGCTGCTTACATCAAAGGCTATCTTGTATTGCTTTCAATTGATTCCTTTTATATTAAGAACAACCTGAATGAAGTTGATTTTGGATGGACTGTATGTGAATTGGTAGAGATGCTGTACTTTTTCATTCTCCAACTGTTTACTTTATGCTTTCACTCTGGAACAGCTTTCTTCCCTCTTCTTCACTGTTGTTTAAATAAGGTCATTAAAATGGTGGAGTTATATTAAGACCTAATAATTTTATCTAGGAAAACACACATATGGCCTGAGAACAAAATGCTTTAACTTTGAGACTACAAACTGAGAAGTTTAATAAGAAATGTATCTCTAATTTACTCTCTAGAGGCAGACAATACTAATTTTACTTACATTTTACAAATAAGTATTTCTACATTTTCAGGATACTTAGGCCCCTGTTCAACAAGATACTTAAGCATGTCTCTAACTTTAAGCACTTGAATAGTCCCTTTGAAATCAATAGAATTACTCACATGATTAAGCTGAGGCCTACAGTACTTAAGTATCTAGATGAATTAGGGCCTTATACTACATCAGTACCTTATGAAACATGCCCAGCAAACATGCCCATGCAGAAGCTCATCAAGTCCACTTTTTGAAGCGGGTCAAAAAAGAAATAAACCTCCATACTCCAATCAGTGGTCGATTAAAAAAAAGTAGTCCATGATTTACTCTCTAGCTACTGCAGTATTAAGGGCCTGATATAAAGCCTAATGAAGTCAATGGAAAGACCCCCACAGACTTCAGTGGATTTTCAATCAAGCCCTAAAAGAAGAAAAAAAACCCTTTTCCTCTCTGTAATGAGTGGCCATAAAACCAGTATCCATTAGAAATGAAGTCACTTTTGGCTGAAATCATATTTTGTTCCACTGCAGCTGAGCATCAGTGTTCTGCAAATTTTGCTTTGTAATTAATTCTTTTTTAACATTCCCTCTCCCACCAAAAGCAATCTTAGCTTTTAACAAATAAAAGACTTTTTTGATGATAGCCCTGATGCAGCAAAGTACTGGAGCACATGCTTAACTCTACGGTCAAAGTCAACACTTTAGGCATGATCTTAAGTACCTTGCAGAATAAGGGACTAAACATGAGCTGTAGGAAATAAACACAATAAAACCATTAACAGAGGTTAAACTTCAAGAAGACTTCAGAGAGATCTGTAAGCAACCAAGAAGAAAATGAAAGATAATAAGCCATATGGTTTCTGTAGAGGAAAAAAAAAATTTCATGATCAAAGTAATGATCTCTTATTTTTAAAAAACAAGACTTTAGACTTCAAATCTCAAATTATTAGTCTGAGCCAATTTTATTTTCCTGAGTCAAGTATAGTATGGTTTTGCAACTGGACAGCAAACTAAGTAAATCTTAAACTTAACTGTACTATAGATAGATTTTTTCTTGGCTCGTGATTTTATCTGAAGCTAATAAATTGTGCTTTGTAATTTAAATCTATTGTCCAGGTTTCTGGTTTATATATTTTAAAAATAAAAACACCTATTTAATTCAGTTTTTAGACTAGCAATCTTCAGAATGTGGTTTGGAGGTTTCTTCTAACTTTAATTGCAAAATTAAATTCAATATTTATAGAATATCCACCAAGGAGAGTTTGAATCACAATAAAGACTTCATGCTGAGCTGAAGAAAGAGGTGTCTCCTTTTTTAAATACAAGGTTTGTTTTGATAACGATTAAGACAGATGCCTCCTTTGGCACAGATCTGCTGCTTTGGAGCATTTGAAAAATCTAATCCACTAGCTGGCTCCACAAGGGCCAGAGTCAGCCATCCTTTCTGGAGTGGAGAAGCATATGTTTACATGTGTCCCACAGATTCCAATTGGGCTACTCAAAGTCACAGAGGATATTACTCAGCATGAGTGAAAGTGGTAAACTGAGGTACTTAATCATTGCCATTTCACTTCATACTAAATGCATAATGTGCATAACATTCAAAAAGTTAAATCACTGGCTTTCAGGCAGTTGTACGAGAAAGATTTGGGAGCTGAACATGAGCACCCAATGTGATGCTGTGGCCAAAAGAGCTAATGTGATCCTGTGATGCATAGACAGAGGAATCTTGAGAAGGAGTAGAGAAGTTATTTTACCTCTGGATTTGGCACTGGTGTGACTGCTGCTAGAATATTATGTCCAGTTCTGGTGCCCAGTATTCAATAAGGATGTTGATAAATTGAAGAGGGTTCAGAGAAGAGCCATGAGAATGCGTGAAGGACCAGAAAACATGGCTTATAGTGATAGACTCAAGGACCTCAGTCTACTTAGCTTAACAAAGAGAAGCTTTAATAGTGACTGGATTGTCTATAAGTCTATAAGTATCTACATGGGGAACAAATATTTAATAACAAGCTCTTCACTCTAACAGAGAAAGGTATAATACAATCCAATGGCTGGAAGTTGAAGCTAGACAAATTCTGACTGGAAAAAAGGCATAAATTTTTGACAGTAAGGGTAATTAACCAATGGAACAAGTTACTCAGGGTCATGATTGATTTTCCATCACTGACCATTTTTAAATCAGGATTGGATGTTTTTCTAAAAGATCTTCTCTAGGAACTATTTAGGGGAAGTTCTATGGCCTGTGTTACACAGGGGGTCAGACTAGATGATCATAATGGTCCCTTCTGGCTTTCGAATCTATGAGGCAGAGGAAAGTTTACTGGAACACAGTAAAAATGTGACACCATTGCTTTCAACGATACTACAATCTGTTTTGCAGACTTTAGGCACTGGCACTACCTAGATAACTCTGTTTGATTTTGCCACAGAGGAACGCTGTGTGTTTCCAATTAGCAGCCTCTGATCTAATAAATGAATGTAACAATTCTTTAAAGTTACTTTTCATTAACACAAGTCCCATAAATGTCAGTATTCAAGTATTAGGGGAAAAACATAACAAGATACATTATGAAAATA
This sequence comes from Terrapene triunguis, assembly GCF_002925995.2. NCBI lineage: Eukaryota > Metazoa > Chordata > Testudines > Emydidae > Terrapene > Terrapene triunguis. The sequence continues at coordinate 44,855,703 of NW_020664420.1, read as the reverse complement.
CTGACATAGCACTAAGCATCGTACTGAGGTTTTGTGCAAGGTTTTAAGAAACCAAGATTGCAGTGTGGTGACTGCTACAAAGGAGTGCTCTTAACCAGTTTCATATGGAACAGTTGTGTCTGAGCTTCAGATCAGGGCTTATTGTATCACACAGAGCCTCACAGTGACTGTATATTACAGGGGTTCTTAAACTGGGGGTCGGGACCCCTCAGGAGGTCGTGAGGTTACTACATGGGGGGTCATGAGCTGTCAGCCCCCCCCCCCAGACCCCGCTTTGCATCCAGTATTTATAATGGTGTTAAATATATTAAAAAGTGTTTTTAATTTATATGGGGGGGGTCGCACTCAGAGGCTTGCTATGTGAAAGGGGTCACCAGTACAAAAGTTTGAGAATCACTGGTATATTGCATTTTCATGTGACACACTGAGCTAGACTGTGACATTTAAGCCTCAGTCCTGAGAGCAGTGTGGAGTCGTCTCACCTTAGGGAGGGCAAAAGAGAGATTATTAACTATGTCACAATCTGTCTAGTATCAGAGGGGTAGCCGTGTTAGTCTGGATCTGTAAAAAGCAACGAAGAGTCCTGTGGCACCTTATAGACTAACAGATGTATTGGAGCATAAGCTTTTGTGGGTGAATGTGTCTGACAAAGTGGGTATTCACCCACAAAAGTTTATGCTCCATGTGTTAGTCTATAAGGTGCCACAATCTCTCTAGTGTTGACTTTTGCATACAAAGAGTGAGCAATTTCACTCTCCATCAGAGGGGACTGCTGCTTATGCTGGCCTTGTTTTGCAGGTTGATTCAGAGGTTGGGTAGGTTCTTAGCTTCTCCTCCTTTCCCTTGCCCCCTTTTTGGATCCTGGCTCTATAAGGGAAGAAAGGCAAGCAGGTGCACAGTCCTTGAGGAGCCGTGTAAATATTAATATCCTTCACAAGAATTTGCATGCGGTCATTGGGTGTTTTTTTTCTTTGCTTTTGTGTTTTGGACAATGTTCACAGATGTAAAGATTTTATTAATTTGCAAACCAAAAAAAGACAATGTATAACTTAAACCTTTTTACATGAAAAACAATAAACAAAACTAATATGGTTTGGAGATACAATGAATTGCTTCAAAAAGTTTTCTCTAACATTTTGAATTGCATTCAATATTGCATCAGTACTAAATAAAACCAAATGCTACAATCTGATGACATAGCGTTCACCAGTTACCTCCCTCTTTGTTTATGGAAACAAATATACGTGTGTGTGTGTGTGTGTGTCTGAGCCTTATTCTGTACTCATTAAGGGCCTGATCATGCCAGATGCCTACTCAGAGGAGCTGGATGCTCTCCCATTGATATCTAAGGGATTTGAAGGTACCCAACCCCTCTCAGAAGTAGAGCTATGTGAATAACTGATTTTTCGGTTTACTGGCCATTCCAAAAAATTGAAAAAAATTATTTTGAGTCAACTCCAAATTAATTTTTTTTTGAAATTTTTGGAAAGCTGAAAAGTTAAACTTTTGTTTAGCATCAAATGAAACATTTTGTTTGACCTGAAATAAAATATTTAATTTCACTGTTGAGCTTTTAATTTTTTTTTATTTTACTAACAAAATTGAAGTAAATTTCAAAATGATAAGTCATTTTGAATTGAAAAATGGAAACTTTTCATTTAAAAAAAAAACTTTTCATTGCGGTTTCTTTTTCTTCCAATCATAAGAACAGCCATACTGGGTCAGACCAAGGGTCCATCTAACTCAGCATCCTGTCTTCCGACAGTGGCCAATGGCAGATGCTTCAGAGGGAATGAACAGAACAGGTAATCATCAAGTGATCCATCCCTGGTCACACACTCCCAGCTTCTGGCAAACAGAGGCTAGGGACACCATGCCTGCCCATCCTGGTTAATAGCCATTGATGGACCTATCCTCCATGAACTTATCTAGCTATTTTTTTAATCCTAATCAAAACAATTTTTTTGAAGTCAACATGAATTTGGAAAATGTTTTGGTCAATCCAACTTGCAAATTTCACCCAGGTCTCCTTGGTGCTCAGTACCTGGTAGGAACAAGCTGTAATTCTTCAATGATCAGTAGGAGATTTTCCTGAGCAAGTGATGAGTAAGGAGAGGGCTGAGTAAGGTCTAAATCTAATGGACCATATGGTGTAAGCCCCTGTGCAAATACACAAAAGCAAAGAAAAAAAAAACAGTGACCCCATGCAAATTCTTGTGAAGGATATTTATAAGCCCCGGGGTATGTCAAAATTTGCTTTAAGAAAAACTTCCTGAAAGGACAAAGTGCAAAATACAAATTCTATGTTCATAGGGTGAAATTCACTCTATACATCTAATGCCCGGTAGCCAGACTCTATGTGAGTGAATAGCAACTGGGCTGGGGAGGTGAAATCCTATGTTCTAACTGAGGATAGGCTTCCAGCCTTCAGTTCAAACAACCACCTCCCCAAAACAGTCACTATTCCAACCCATTGGAGAGTCTTCTGCAGTCCCTCCACAACAGGGTGAATTTCACCCATTATACTTTAAAATGATCGTAAACAAACAAATTGCAAATATATTGAGTCATCTCCCACTTGAGTTGTACAGATGAGTGAGGGACCAATCCTGCATGAATATATAGTCTTTATTTAAGCATGTAGTGCCTCTGAAGTCAATGAGACTATTGCTGTGAGCAAAGTTTTTTAAGATCTGACCCACAAACAGTAGGGAAAAAAACTATTTAAAAATACAAAAAACAAGAGCACCCTGTACAGCAATGTGCTGAGCATCTTCAGCTCCCACTGACTTCAGTTAGAGTTGAGAGCAGGCAGCATGTCATGTTATGCCACACCTTTAGGTGTGTCATCAGCTATGGGGGTTGAACTGGGATATTGGGATCATAAAACTCTACTGATTGAGCTAAGGACCTAGCTCTGTAGCAGGCTCATCAACCTCTATATGTGACCCAGCCTCCACTAGAGGGGGATGGAGTGACACACTGAGTGGGTGTGGCTTACTGTCACTGAAACCAGAAGTCCTGAATTAAAGGCCCAGTACTTCAATGTTTACTCATGCAAATACTTCTTATTCCTTAACTTTAATGGGACTAGTCATGAAAATAAGGATTTTATTGACGTCAATCAAAAAGAATACCGCTGTCATGATGGGTTTCAAAATCAGGCCTTGATGCCTTAACTCAGCCACACTTCAGCCAGGCACTGCATCACCTACAATTCCACAGCACTAGGAAATCCAGTAAACCGTGGGAGGCTGTTGAAAAATGTGTGCCACACGGTTGAGGGACAACAGGGCACAGATGAACCTTATCTCAACATTTCCTCTCTCCATAGTGCCTTGCCTTGTCCTTAATGTTATTTTAACAGAGTTGTTTCTGTTTGGATTCTTTGTTGTTCCGTAAAGCCACAGTAATGAAATGCTTTTGTTACAATATACATGCTCTGTAAGGAACAGAATCAAGCAAAATGGCAGGCTAAACCCTTTTCTGACCGAAACGCATTCTTAAAATCATAATAAAAAAAAGCTTACGTTTAAAGCAGTAGGCATCAAACTTGCTATGTGGGTAGGGGAAGCCTGTTTGGTTCTCATAGCGATACAGGGTTCTCACCCCAAGTAAACCTCCTCCACACTGGATTCTAGCCACAGACACAGGATAACGCACGCTGCCATCAGCCAGCCAGCCATAGTCACATTGGTCAAAGCCATTCCTCCAGGCAGCATGCAGGTCCCCAACTGTAGCAAGAACTGCATCCCTTTTCACACACTGCTTCTTAGCTTCTTCAAAGGTTAGCTTGTTGGGCAGTGTCACATGGAACACATCACCTAGAGGAATAAAAACAAAGGTGAATTTTACTGAACAGTTCCCTCTTGATACTCCAGTTCCAACTGCCTCTCCATTATTAAGGTTGAGACGCACATTCCATTACCAACTCAATTTAGTCCCATTCCCTCTGTAAGATATTTAGGACAAGGCCTTTCCTTTCTAATTTTGCATGTGTGCTCTGTGGCCAAAGAACCAGATCTGCCCAAAATTCACACTATGTACATGCACATGAAATTCACCCACTCACCACACAGCACACAGATTGAATCTGTGACCTTTCTGTGAGGGAATTATGCAGTGGTTGGAGACAGACTCCTCCCCTCAACATGCAGGCAGGGCACAGGGGAGCCAAACCGTGTGTGACTTCTACTTGAGCCCTGGGCTGAAATAGGCATTCTGACTTCAGTGCACTCAGTGAACCTGGAACATGGTTTGATAGCGCTTATTTTTCTCAGTGAAAGCAAATCTACTCTCTTACGTCTGCAGGCCTCTTACTTGGCCCTTCTAGTCATCACTAGGATCTCTCTCAGGGCTCAAAGAATGCAAATGCTCTTTATTAGCTGCTGTAAATCAATTTTCAGAATGATACTTCTACAAGTCGACTACTGATAGCATGCCCAATGAAAAGAAAAAGAGAATCAGCACTGGACACATTATGGTATGCCTGAGTCTGTGACTTCAACTGAAATAGACAAATTAGTCCAGAAGCTCCTTTGTGCATTTTGGCTTCAAGTGAATATTAATCTCCAAGTAACACCTTTCCACTTATAAATTACTCATGGGGTTTGAACAAAATGATTCCTGTGTCTTAGAATCAGTTCCAATGTAAATAGTCCTTTTGTGATTGATTGTTTTTGGAGTTTTGTTTTAGAATCAAACAGAGCTGCTTCTTCACCCACCAAAATAATAACAAACTTAAAACCCATATCCTGGGAATGGTGGAATGTTTGACACCTTCCTCTGTCTAGACTTAAGATTGTAGCTAATGAGATATAAAGTAAAAAATGTTCAGTTAAAGAGAGTAGGGTAAACTCAAGTTGCATGTTATGAGAAGGTGATTTTTCTCCCATCTTCTCTGGACCAGAATACAAAAGTTCCTATTGCTGGGGAGAGCTGCTTAGCCACATTGGACATGTGATCTGTCTCTAGATAACCTAGCAAAAGACAGATGGAGAGACTGCGTCCCATGAGCAGGTCCAGTCACATCAATATTACACTTGGGCTACGTCTTCACTACGGGGGGGGGGGGGGGGGGATTTTAAAAAACGCAAATAAACATCCGCGAATAGGGGGTTGAAGTTGGGCGTTCCCGCCACTATACCCCGCTGTGAGGACGGCGGCAAAATCGACCTCCGTGGCTTCCCGTCGACGGCTCTTACTCCCACCTTCGCTGGTGGAGTAAGAGCGTCAATTCGGGGATCGATTGTCGCGTCCTGACGGGACGCGATAAATCAATCCCCGAGAGGTCGATTTCTACCCGCCGATTCAGGCGGGTAGTGTAGACCTAGCCTGGGTTTAGGCCTGAAAGGAATGAAAGTGTGAAAGAAGGCAGTGGGCTAATTTTTTCCTCATTCTTAGAAGAGTTGTGATTTGTTATTACAGCTGTAATATCAATTTCATGGTATGAGTTTCCTTATACAAATTGTAGGGAATTTCTAACCTAGGGATAAATCACTGTAGCCATTAAGGGCCAGATTAGACCTGCTAAGGATGAGTCAGAGTAAGGGACAGCACAGAATTGCATCACACTGAATAGTATCAGGAGGCAAAATGCTTCTCTGAGCTCCTTAGACCACAGGGGGAGTACGCCTACTACTATAGGTAGGGCCCTATCAAATTCACAGCCATGAAAAATGCATGATGGACCATGAAATCTGGTCTTTTGTGTGCTTTTACCCTATACTACACAGATGTCACAGGGGAGACCAAAGTTTCTCAAACTGGGGACCCTGACCCAAAAGGGAGTTGCAGGAGGGTCACAAGCTTATTTTAGGGGGGATTGTGGTATTTCCACCCTTACTTCTGTGCTGCCTTCAGAGCTGAAATTAGGGTAGCAGTACCCTAACCCCACCCCCATACAATAACCTTGTGACCTCCCCCCTCCCCAACTCCTTTTTGGGTCAGGACCCCTACAATTACAACACCGTGAAATTTCAGATTTAAATCGTGGAAAATTGGGGCCCACATTTTTGCACCCACACATAGAATCGTGCATACCATTCTGCATACTTCTGCCTCTTGTTACTGGATTTACACCTGCAAATGGTGGGAACACTTTTTCATGGTTTCATATTGTGCCTTCGCCCTGCTGAAAATCTACCCATCAGTGTCACACAAAGAGCTGTTTATATGGAAGAAACCTTTGCAACCTGCCTGAATTTGCAATGTTAATAATACTGCACATTTGAGTGGTGGGTAGAGTGCCCTTCTTTCTACTGAATCTGTCTAATGATAGAACCAGAGGCCAAGTTATTTGGTTCATTTTTTTAAATTCTGCTAGTGTAACAAAGATTCTGTGTCTGAAGCTCAGTTTATGAGCAAAAAATTCATAAATGCTGAAAACAAAAAGTGCATTTAAAGAAAAATGTAAACTAACTAAAATGGGGCAAACTGCCCGAAGAGAGTCCAGCTTTTTGCCCATTACCACCTATTTGACATGATATGGGCTTTTTGGAGCTGAAGGCACAAAGAATGCAAAAAGGTGGCAAAGCAATCAGCAAAATACTTTTGTCATTCCACCGTATATTGTGTAAAGATTAATTTCTTTCAAGAATTCTAGTGTGAAAATAAAAAAAAACTATGTTAAAATAATAGCAGTTTGCATTTGTTCAAGCCAAGAAATTAGATACTTAGAATCCAAAACTTTTAGTTTAAAATCACCCCAAACCAAATTCCAATTAACCACACATTGACACTACCAGAAATTAGCCTGCAACCAGCCTGTCCAATTTGAAAAGAAACGACAAGTCTATGTGTCAATGTTACTATGACCTGCATTTACAACAGTGTAATAACCATCACGACCAAATAAAAACAAAATCAAGCAAAACTCTCAAACCTGTAGATGAGTCTGGTTATATAAATCTGAAAACTTTTAAAAGTTGCTCTGCAGTTTTCCAAAACATAAAAAAAGAAAAAAGTTTCCTCCGTCCATTGGGCACATAGGAGAAATATTTCCAAGCCTATCATCAGATAGTCCAGAGGTACTGATCTGATTCACACTAGCAGCAAACAGAAGTCTCTGATTTCTGAGACTTAAATGAGAAAGAGAATTATAATGCATGCATAGGGCTGAGTAAAACCAGTGTCTGTCATCTAGTTCCTTAGTTCTGACTTTAATTTAAAAGGAAGTTTTAGAGCTCATTAATGGCTGTAAGAACCAACTGCTTCCGGAAGAGGAGGAAAGGGGATCTCTGGCCAAATGGTGGTCGATGAAGACATGGCGCTGCAGTGGCCCTTACTACTCCAGTAGGAAGTGTGAGCCATGTAGTCCCTCATTATAGCCCTATAGACAAGTGCTGAGGAACACATGCTGCTACCCCAATACAAACACGCTGGTGTAGTGATTGCAGAGGACAAAATTAGGTGGTATCCTCTTTGCTCAGGGACAGCTGGCTGATAAATTATTGGAGTTTCTTGTGCATGTACTGTAGGGGAAGGGACGGGAGGGAAGGACCTACTTGTGCTCTCTGCACCCCACCTACCACCCTGAACGTATGTCCCAACTACAATGGGGAAATCCTTTGTATCTTGGAGTCTCTGAAGAAACAGCCAATCTCACTTCATTGTACCCCTGGTCCTTCCTTTCATTGTAGGACAACTTATTCATGCTACTGCCCACTTGTGTCTTCTCCACATGCTATTCCCTTAGCACAGGAGAGGTAAATGTGAGGAGTAAGAGTTAATGCTGAAAATAAACTCATTTAACTCCTCTAGGGATTTCATATGGAAATCCCAAAAGTGTGGTAGGAAATGAGGCTACATAGAGCAGATGTGCTCAGGCTCTGCACCCCATCTCCTATTTCAAAATTGGCAGAGAGGCCATCAGTGGGATTTAGGAAAGGGAGTTCACTTAGGTGCCGGTCCTGGCTTCCCCTGGTACTGGTCAAATTTGGCTGCTGTTTGCACTTATCTTATCCCCTCTGACCTACCAAACAGAAAGAAGAATTTGGCCCTTATAGACTTCCTCTAAGAAGCTTTAAAAGTTGCTAATGAAACTAATAAAATATATTTAACTAGCGGTGTATTCTCTCAAAATAACTCCTTCCTTGTGCGTGGGGGCGTTAAGTCTCATACTTAGCAGGGGGATTACTGCCATCACACATCATGAGCTGCTTAATTATGCTATCTGGAAGCTCCAAGGTTTCCCAACCAAAACATTAGGAGTGCACTTTTTTCACACTTACAGAAAACTCGTTTGGCGGGTGAGTGGATGACATAGTCCCCATCACCAAAGCAATGAAGAAACAACTTTTCTTCTTTAAAAAAATGCCAAGAAGTTAAATGCGATCTGTAATGTTTTGATAGCTGGAGTTCATGCTGAGAGGTAACTCAGCAAAATTATTAAGGCAAACCCAGGGCCTGGAGCAGAAATGGAAGAAAAACTAGCTCTCACCGTGCCCTGCAATAGCAAGAGCGAAATGGAAACCATGACAATATTTTGATTACAGACAATAATGCAACGTGTATTATTCTTGGCCCCTTTCTTAGATCAAGTCTCAGGTTGATTCCCTACTCTCAGCAGTCAGAGCACTGAAAGAATCTCCAGGATTTTCCTGTTGTGAGTATTTGCATTGCTTAGTTTTAAAAAACACCTGACCAAAGCTTCTCTTTTTTTTTTTTTTTTTTTTTTTTTTTTTTTTTATTTTTAAAATTCTTTTTTCTAAATCTTCTCTTTTTTTTTTTTTTTTTTTTTTTTTTTGCTGTCAAATACAACAAGCTAGATGGAGAAGCCAAGCTTTTTGTTGCAGACAAAGGTTGATTCACTACCACTGCTATGCCAATAAGCTTTGGATCTACAGGCTTATCAGGTGGATTTGTAACAAGTTTCATTCCTTTGAAGCTTAATTCACTTATTCACCCTCACTAGAAAAAGTCTCACTGAGTCAGGAGAGTGAGTGGGTGAGTTTCATGAACCATATGCTTTAAAAGCAAGTATGAAAATAAGGGTGGGCCAGAACCACATCCAGAGAGTCCTCACACTGCACGGACTCAGTAATCCAAAGCCCCTCATAGAAGGGGTTAGATGGCTCTCAGCCATCAGAGTCAGCATTTGGGACCCATGATGTCAGTGTCTCTCCAACACCAACCACTGTGGGAAAATTAGAAATGCTAAGGGCAACCTCAGATTTCATTTTTTAAAATTCTATCCTTTCCCCCATGCAGCCCTATCACAGTTTTGGGGTAACTGCACCTCTGATCCCCCTTCATGGTCTGCTCAAGGAATTCCCTCTTCGGTCTCCGAGCTCTAGCTGTCACCTCTCTCTGGGCAGAGACTTGTGACCCTTTACTTTCTGACCAGGGGTTTAGTCTCACAGCTTCCTTGTACTTCACTGTATTTATCCCAGCCAGTCTGACTATTCTCCAGCCCCTGTGCTTTGCTTCCTCTCCAAAGGCTATGCCAGCAGTTACCAGTAACCAAACAGCTTTTCTAAAGAAGGAGGAAAGAGGTTCTCTGTCCACAGCAAAGTACATGATTTTAGGAGAAAAGCTTTACAGAGAAAGTATATAAAACAATAGCAGGGTCTAATGCATATTTAAGCTTACCAGTGCCTCCCCCACCCTCACTCCTAGGGAGTCCCTGGCAGGTTCCAGTCCTTCCAGTCCCTGGCAGGTTCCAGCACTTCCACAGGGTGCCCTTCCCTTCTCTCTGGGCAAAAGGCATGTCATCTTTTTTTATCAAAATGAAGGGCTCTCTGTCAGTTCAAGTTGGCCCTCTACCCAGGCTCTTCCTTTGTCTTCTGGGGCTCTTGAAGCCAGCCAGAATCAGTATATCCAAACCCGCTCAGGGGGTGGCAAGCATCTCTGGATCTGTTTACTGGTCCCAGGGTCTGCAGTAATTACCCACCACTGTTTTTAGTTCCTGGAGGTGCTGCAATGGCCCTCCCCCATGGCGTAGAATACAATCCCTAACCAACAGTGATACCTATAACCTGTACAGAGAACATTCATGAAGTGAACACTATAGTCTCAAGAAAGATATGCCTGTGTTTGTCTTATCTGGCATAGCTGCTTCTGGGGGCACCTCTGCTCTACCAAGAGTGGTAGAGCTCCTTATTCTGCCCTCCTCCAAGGCTCAGTGACCCACCTTAGGACCAGGGGGTTGTTTGTGTTCACTGCCTCTGCCTAGTGGCTGGATGCGTAAACTAATAGACAGCTCAATGACTGCCAGGACATTACTATATATACAGGAAATCAAAGGCCAACAGATAAGGATAAAAAATCATTTTATTCCTTGACAGGACAGGGGTAAATTAAAAGCAGGGAAAGGGAACTGGTAAGGGAAGTTGGGATATTGAATACATTAGTAACCAGCCAATCCCACAGCAATAAACACTAAATATCAACTAATTAGGTAAAAACAACAAAAATGCTCTAAAGTTTCCCCACAAGCTTTAGCTGCTTGGTGGAACTGGAGCTCACTGTGAAGATCTAGGGTCCCTTACTGGGTATAGGCCTGGCTTACTGGGTGTAGGTTGGCTACTCCAACACTGGGAAGCCGACAGCTCTCCCATTCGGGTGAAGGAGGTCCCTGGTGACCTCAAGCCCTGACCACCATGGCTCCTGGAACTGGGGGGGGGGGAAGGTCTATGGGCTCAGCTGGCAGATAGTCCTTACAGGTATAATGGAGCCTTGGGCCTTAGTCTCTCTGTTGCATAGCTGGGGCTTTGGTCAATATCAAGCCTTAGGGCCGAAAGAAACAAATTGACATCTCCCCTCCTCCTGCAGGAAGCAACTCCAGAGCTGCTTCCCCTCCAGCTGCTGTAAGTTGATCACCTGCAACAACCTCTCACAAATATTGTCCCTGCCTGGGCTCAGCTCACATATTGGGCAGTCCCAGTCATGTGCAGGCTCATTGAGGTCTGCAGTTGGTTGCCCGATCATGTTAATCGGACTCTGGCCTGCTAACTCCTCTTCCTCACATATATTGTGTCTTTCCAGGCACACTTGGGTGGTTCCAGCTTTGTGCAGGTTCTCCAGAGCCTGCCCTGCCCATCAGTCGGGACTCCTAGTCCAGCTCCCACGGTCTGTGTGTGTCCCTCAACCACAGATGTGGCAGGCAATCTCAGTAGCAGTTCCACTTTCACAGATAGCCTTGAAATCATAAACCAGTCCCTAGGGTTGCAAAGTCACCTAAGTGTTGGATGCCCAATTTCCATTAATATCAATAGGAGTCAGGCATCAAAATATTATCTTGTTAACCTTCCCCAAAGCTCTTAGTCCTATTCTGTGCAAAGTGATGTGAGAATGCTAGACAGGAATTTATTACATTTGGAAGAGCTGGGAGGAGACATTTTTTCCCACAGGCCTGCCCCCAAATGCTAAGGTGAGCTGCACCTCATTAAACTCAGAAGTAGCAGCTGTGACTCAGCACCACAGTTTTACTGGTTCTTATTTGTTGATAAGGGCCAACTGAATTTTGAACCCTCCACAGGCTTTTCAGGCAAATCTCTTTCATGTGTGCCTTACTTCCTCCTCCTCCCCCCCACCCCCATTGCTTGCTGCTTTTCCCTCTTCCTCCCCTCACTCCCTTCTGCCAAGATCAGGAGGGAATCGCCTGCAGAGCCAGGACTGGAAGTTGCAGCTGCCCAAAGCGGTAAGATGTGGCCCCAGCTGAGTAGGGGCTGGTATGGGTGATGATCTGCCTCCTCCATGCCTCTCCTACCTGCAGTAACCAGACTTTGGGATTCAGTCAGTAGTACTGACTGGACACTGTCAGGTTCCCTTTTTGACCAAACTTTCCGGTCAAAAACTGAACACCTGGCAACCCCTAAAAAGCCTATAGAAATCAATAGAAAGAGTGCTATTGACTTGGATGGGCTTTGGAGGAGGCCTTGAGTCCTCAAAAGAATACCCTAAGCATGAGGGTTTATTCTGAAAGGATGTTCCTTTTTCTTCTTACACAAATTTCAATGACAACAGCAAGAACTATATAAGAGTGAATGGAAAATGTTGAAAGGCCATCTGGTTTTCTATTGGTTCCCTACACCAAGTGGGAAAAAAAAGGTGTGTCACAAGAAAGGGGTTTTTGGAATCTTCCCAACCTCCACCCCAAAAATACTTTTCTAGCACAACTCCTTATTTGCATGTTACACATACATGGCTTCTACATGGCTTTGGCCAGTGGACCACATCCCCCAGCCCTCCACTTCATCAGTGGGCGTTGGTGAAGGGACTTCACAAAGGGTACGTCTTCACTTACATCCGGGTCCGGATGTAAGCAATCGGTTTTCTGAGTTCGATTTATCGCGTCTGGTTAAGACGCGATAAATCGATCCCGGAAGTGCCCCGGATCGATCCCGGAAGTGCTCGCCGTCGACGCTGGTACTCCAGCTCGGCGAGCGGAGTATGCAGCATCGACGGGGGAGCCTTCCTGCCGCGTCTGGACCGCGGTAACTTCGGACTAAGGTACTTCGAATTCAGCTACGTTATTAACGTAGCTGAATTTGCGTACCTTAGTCCGAAGTGGGGGGGTTAGTGTAGACCAGGCCTTAGACTTCACTGGCACTACCCAAATTTCAAATTCATACTTATCTGGGAGCTGAACTGGAAGACTCATTTTCTAATCATTCATTTCAAATCAATAGGCATTGTAATATAGCTGGTTGGACACTTGTTTCAGATGGAAGTGAAGCAAAGCAGGCAATGAGGTTACAGCAAGGTCTTTAGAATTGAATCTCCTAAATTAATAGCCCATTTATGAGACCTTTAACTGTAAGCACTGGTATATTAATAAACATATTCAAAATCTCACATAATGAGGTGAAATGAACTATAAAAAGTGTAAATCAGCTTATTATAAGCCACCATGCCCACACCTAGTTTAATGAAAAACTGTTTCCAATCTCTTTTTTATCATTATAGTTCTGAAGTTTTAAACCTACATAATAATTCCCCCATGTTTTTTTTAACAAAACTCAAAATATTTTACTCATAATTATGCACAGCCTTTAATCTCTATGGCTTTTCTCTGAACAAGGAAATGGTAAGATTTAGTATAGATGGCTGGTTTTAATTTAGGTTAATTGTTTGTGTTGCATCTAGAAATTCATGTCTCAGGCAATGTAATTTTATAAAGCCAGAAAGGAAGAAAAAAGAAAGTTGAAATGCCGCTTGCTCATACACATCTTTGTCTGTAACTAATCAAATAAATAATGTGAATTCAGTACATATTTCAGCTACAGTCTATTGCAAATATTTCCATGCTCTCATGAGACCATCTGGTCTAACATTGCCCCTGACACAAGGCTCCCAACTATTGAGCGAACATTTCCAAGATGAGCATCTTTATTATGGGCTAGATTCCAATACCCTTACTCAAGCAGCTCCTTACTCTATGAGTAGTCCCATTGACTTCAGTAATACTACTCATGAAGTTATAATGGCCAGGGCACAGGCAGCTGGACCAATGTCTGCTGGGTTGGGGTCAAAAGCAGGAGTCAAGACTAGCTACCAAGTCATCAGGAAATGGGCTTCAAAGTCAAGACAGGCCAGGTTCGAAGGCAAGAGTCAGGAGCAAGACAGGACAAAACAGGATGTCTGAGGCTGTAGCAAGCCAAAGTCTCCACTGTGGCTCAGACGCTCCTGGTTTAAAGAGTTTGCGTGGGTTAATCAGAGGGCTGCAGGGTTCTGTTGCACTGACCTCTTCAGGCAGTACTTCCTGCAGTGCCTAACCCTCCAGTAACTGTTGGGTGTTGCTTTGCCTCGCTCCCCAGTGGCAACACAGAGGTGTCAGCCAGCCAAGACCCTATAACCCCAGGATCTAGACCAGGGGTGTGCAAACTTTTTGGGCCGAGGGCCACATCTGAGTGGGGAAATTGTATGCAGGGCCAGGGCAGGGGGTTGGAGTGCGGGGTGTGGGAGGGGGTGCAGCGTGCAGGAAGGGGATCGGGGCAAGGGATTGGGGTGTGCGGTGCATGAGGGGGCTCGGGGAAGGGAGTTGGGGTGCGGAGTGCAGGAGGTGGCTCAGGGCAGGGGTGCGGACTGCGGGAGGGTCTCAGGGCAGGGGTTGGAGTGCAGAAGGGGTGCAGGGTGCAGGCAGGGGGCTTAGGGCAGGGAGTTGGGGGGCAGGGTGCAGGAGGGGTTCGAGCTCCGGCCCGGCACCACTTACCTAAAGCGGCTCCAGGGTGGCAGCGGCGCACACTGCGGACAAAGCAGGCTTCCTGCTGCCTGCCCTGTCCCCGGCCTCACGCCACTCCAGGAAGTGCTGCAGCCCCTGGGGGGAGGAGGGGCGGAGGGCTCTGCTTGCGCTGCCCTTGCTGCACCTCCAGGTACCACCCCCGAAGCTCCCATTGGCCGCGGTTCCCCATTCCCGGCCAATGGGAGCTGCGGGGCAGGGCCAACGTACGCGGAGCCCTCTGCGCCCCCCCCCACCGCCTGGGGGGCGCTTCTGAGAGCCGCCACGGGGGGCAATCCTGAGGGGCCAGATCCAGCCCACGGGCCGTAGTTTACCCACCCCTGATCTAGACACAGAAATAAGGTACTATTCAATGTGAATAAGGCTAGCAGATCTGGCCCTTAATCAACATCTTAGAATAGTACCTGCCTGTTCTTGGTTCCAAATCATAATTAAGATGGAAAATATCTTGTATGAGCCCAGTTCTGTGAGGTACTAACTACCCTCCATTCCCTTTGTCTTTAATGGGAGTTGAGAATGCTCAGCACCTCACAAGAGAAGCTCAGTCAGCCTGTTGCAGAATCAGACCCTAAATGAACAGGGCAATAATAAACACTATGTGGCTTCAAACCCTAAAAGCTATGGGCTGCTTCCATGGAATTCATGTGTTATTTATGCAGCAAACAAAACAAAATGTCCTTTTATGCAATGTTTACTCTCCACATAAATTACTTCTGTCTGCAGTTTATCAAATTCTCCATGGGCAAATGGTTTCACTCGTTTATTCTCTTTTGTGCTATGTAGTTTCCTGAATTCAAAATCACCTTTTGTCCTTCTAGCAACCATTTTTGTAGAAGCAGAGCACTATCATGGTTCTTTAACCCTTATGTGAAAAGGTAAAGAGCCCACCATCTTGCTAAATTTCTAGGGACATGCTGGTAAGGGTATGAAGAATTACCATTCACCTTCTATATCTTCTTGCATCTGTTTTCCTCCATAGATGGGAGGATATAATACTGATGGCAGTATATAATACTGATGCCATATATCCATACTCAGGTCCTAGAGTAGATTTTTCTCTTATATTTTTCTGAACCTGGACATTTTCATTCCATTGAAAACTTTAACCCATACAAAAGTAGAAGGATCTCAGGCTAGATGATCATAATGATATCTTCTGGGCTTGAAATCTATTAAGACTATAATGGAAACTATTTTGCAACCCTCACCTACCGTGGGTGCTACAAGCTCATTTGTCCACAAGCAAAAAAATAGCATTAATGCATTGTTTAGGTTGAGAAATCAAGCCCTCGGAAGTTAGGAAATTCCATAAGCCATGGTGCTCCTCCACGGTTAATCTAGCCACACTCAAATCCTATACTTCTTATGAAATATGTTTAAAACATAGGGCCAGATCCTCAGCTGGCTTTGATGGAGCTATGCTGATTTACACTAACTGAAGAGCTGGCCCAGAAACAATACTATGTTAATGTTTATATTTTACAAGAAAAAGCAGGAATATCTATGAAACAAGGGGCTGTTAATGTTACCTGAATATCTTGTTGGGGGGGGGGTGGCAGCAATGGGGTATTGAGGCTTTTACTTGTTCAGATTTAGCCCATTTCAAATAATGAGTAAGATGTGACTGCTGTTTGGTGACTTATATGTGGTCTCAGTCCAATTCCTAAAGAAAAAATGTCTTCACCACAAAAGAACATTACCAGGATTGGCACTAGCTGGTACTCTTCTTGGCAATCTCAGCACAGAGACTGTCACCAGGTGGATGCCTCCTGAGCACTTCCTAATGGCCAACAGCCCCCTGCGTCAGTTTCCACCTTCAAGGGGCTTTCTCCATGACTCACAGACCCTTTTGTCCATTCACACCCCTTCTGAGGTTCTGATTTATTAAATTAACAAACATTCAAAATAAAGTTCTCCAGTCTTTCCTCAAGTCCACCCCATTACATCCCTATCAGGTCACTCCCATGCTTTTCCTGCCTGAAGTCTCACTCCGCAAATCCCAGGTGCCTCTGCCGGAGCCTACTCTCACCCATCAGCCTCAATAATCCACTCTATTCTCCCTGAGAACTCACTCTGCAGTTTCCTTCTGCTCTTTATAGGAGAATCAAGTGATCCTTGCTCAGGTGTGCCTCATTAGAAATCAGGGTTGGCTGCCCTCAGGCCTCTAGCCCATAAAGTGCCAAGCCACCCTGTTACAGAGACCAAGGATTGAATGGGCCACAGAGACTGAACTACTAACTCACCCCTAGCAGTGGTCTCTCCAGATTAGGATGACGGCCCATTGACATTGCTGCTGTTATCTGCAATGTGACTAGCTGGAGGACTTTAGGTTGGACTTTTCACAAGCGTTCAGTGTTGGCCTAAATCTACTCCCATTGAAGTCAATGGTAAAACTCCCACTGATGTGAATGGAAGCAGAGTTAAGCCAACAACGAGCAGTCATGAAAATTCCCCCATTAATATGCTACCCTCAATCGAGCATCTTTCATGAGCACTTGCTTTTTTGAAATTTCAGAAAAACTGCACTACTGCCGTGTGTACTTCATTTTTGCCTTTCAACGATGTATGCACTAAACGCACATTACTGATGCTTATTTAAAGCAATAACAATAATACAGTCTCTTATTACCAGGAAGTGACTATGATATTATGAACAGTTAATACAACAGGTAAAAGCTGGCATAGTTTCAATAGTTCTCTTCTGGGCGCTATTTTGGACCTGACCCTGCATCTACCGAAGTTCATGGCAACACTCCCATTGACGGCAGTGGGTGCAGGATCAGAGTCTTTATCCATATAGATATTCAGAACAGAATGAGAATTTTAGACAATAACTGAAATATAAAATAAAACAATCAAAACCTTACAATCTATCATGTAATTATTATTCCTTTATTTAAATTTGAAGACACACAGTTCAGCTAGTTCAATGCTCCACGGACTTTGACAGAGCTATACTAATTTATGCCAGCTGAGAAACATAAGACCATAAGAAAGGCCCTACTGGGTCAGACCAAAGGTCCATCTAGCCCAGTATCCTGTCTTCCAACAGTGGCCAGTGCCAGGTGCTCCAGAGGGAATGAACAGAACAGGCAATCAAGTAATCCATGCCCTGTCGCCTATTCCCAGCTTCTGACAAACAGAGGCTAGGGACACCATTCCTACCCATCCTGGCTAATAGCCATTGATGGACCTATCCTCCATGAATTTATCGAGGTCTCTTTTGAACCCTGTTATGGTGTTGGCCTTCACAACATCCTCTGGCAAGGAGTTCCACAGGTTGACTATGTGTGGTGTGAAGAAATACTTCCTTTTATGTGTTTTAAACCTGCTGCCTATTAATTTCATTTGGTGACCTCTAGTTCTTGTGTTATGAGACGTAGTAGTACTTTCTCTACACCAGTCATGATTTTATAGACCTCAATCATGTCTCCCCTTAACCATCTCTTTTCCAAGCTCAAAAGTCCCAGTCTTATTAATCTCTCCTCATACGGAAGCCATTCCATACCCCTAATCATTTTTGTTGCCCTTTTCTGAACCTTTTCCAATTCCAATATATCTTTTTTGAGATGGGGTGACCACATCTGCACACAGTATTCAAAATGTGGGAGTACCATGGATTTATAGAGAGGCAACATGATAGTTTCTGTCGTATTATCTATCCCTTTCTTAATTTTTCCCAGCATTCTGTTTGCCTTTTTGACTGCCGCTGCACATTGTGTGGATGTCCATAAAGAGTATAGTTTGGAATTGATAGCTCTGGTAATGTGTTAAGATGGAACAGTAGAAACCTCATTGAATGAAACTCTACTCACAGGGAAACAAAGTGAAAGTCTCACACTGTTTCAGTGCATTGAAACATGACAGCCGTATGTCTGGTTACTGTGGATTTCTGCATATAGGGTAAAATTCACAGCACAAAGGCTGAGTATAAGTCTACATGGAGGTGGAGAGAGCGGGGAGAGAATCTATGTTTATATTGTGTCAATTAGTATAGTGTCTAAGCATGGAGGTATCTAGTATCTAAAATACGCCCCAATCCCACTAGAGAAGTGCAGGGTAGTTAGCTATGCTAACTATAGCTGCTACACTAGCCTGTCGGCTGAAGTAAGGGCATGCAGGGATCACAACATGATGTGGGAATCTGTGGCCATTGGACCCTCACATCTCACAACTCTCCCTCAAATCCGTGCTGTTTTGATCTTCATAGAGCTGGTACAGAATCTAACTTTGCTATAGACAGGGGTTCAAAGTCCCTTGGTTCTCATGCTTCATCATTGTTGTGTGGGGGATGGGCAGACCCACAGCTCTTGTACTGTACTGGGAGGCCTTCCACAGACAAATTTCACATGAATTGATGTCATATTGTGGAATCAAAGACAGTTCTACTAAACATACAGCACATGTCTCACCAGAGGTATGTTATACTGTGAAAGCCTTTTATTTCCAAAATTCAACATTAAGCTTGGATTGTCATTTAATATCTACCTAATTCTGGAGTTACAGATAGGTAAGCACCTTAGCTATATACTTTAGGAACCATAATATAGTTAATACGTAAAATATATGCATCTTTAACATTTGAATGTACTGCATAGAACTAGATACTTCAAGAAATGTTTGTTTCTTTTTTTAACATTCTAAAAATGTGAGGACATGTTCCAATAGCAGTTTTGCATTAAGGACTACTGTCACTAACTATAGAAGCTCCAAACCTGAATACCCATTTGGGAACCACCACCTCCACAGTCTCCTTTAATTAAGGCCTGCTATACCACAAACTATAGGTTCATTTCATCCAACCATTCTTTTTCATATGCAAAATGACTAGGATGTCTTTTATACAAAAAGCAACAAAGAGTCCT